>NC_045437.1:96231493-96251499 GCF_002776525.5 Piliocolobus tephrosceles | reverse complement strand
ACCTATGAGTGAGAACATGCGGTGTTTGGTTTTCTGTTCTTGCGATACTTTGCTGAGAATGATGGTTTCCAGCTGCATCCATGTCCCTACAAAGGACACAAACTCATCCTTTTTTAGGGCTGCATAGTATTCCATGGTGTATATGTGCCACATTTTCTTAATCCAGTCAGTCACTGATGGACATTTGGATTGATTCCAAGTCTTTGCTATTCTGAATAGTGCCACAATAAACATACGTGTGTGTGTCTTCATAGCAGCGTGATTTATGATCCTTTGGGTATATACCCACTAATGGGATGGCTGGGTCATATGGTACATCTAGTTCTAGATCCTTGAGGAATCGCCATACTGTTTTCCATAATGGTTGAACTAGTTTACAATCCCACCAACAGTGTAAGAGTGTTCCTATTTCTCCACATCCTCTCCAGCACCTGTTGTTTCCTGACTTTTTAATGACTGCCATTCTAACTGGTGTGAAATGGTATCTCATTGTGGTTTTGATTTGCATTTCTCTGATGGCCAGTGATGACAAGCATTTTTTCATGTGTCTGTTGGCTGTGTGAATGTCTTCTTTGGAGAAATGTCTGTTCATATCCTTTCCCCACTTTTTGATGGGGTTCTTTGTTTTTGTCTTTTAAATTTGTTTGAGTTCTTTGTAGGTTCTGGATATTAGCCCTTTGTCAGATGAGTAGATTGCAAAAATTTTCTCCCATTCTATTGGTTGCCTGTTCACTCTGATGGTGATTTCTTTTGCTGTGCAGTAGCTCTTTAGTTTAATTAGATCCCATTTGTCAATTTTGGCTTTTGCTGCCGTTGCTTTTGGTGTTTTAGACATGAAGTCCTTGCCCATGCCTATGTCCTGAATGGTACTACCTAGGTTTTCTTCTAGGGCTTTTATGGTATTAGGTCTAACATTTAAGTCTCTAATCCATCTTGAATTAATTTTCGTATAAGGAGTAAGGAAAGGATCCAGTTTCAGCTTTCTACTTATGGCTAGCCAATTTTCCCAGCACCATTTATTAAATAGGGAATCCTTTCCCCATTTCTTGTTTCTCTCAGGTTTGTCAAAGATCAGATGGCTGTAGATGTGTGGTATTATTTCTGAGGACTCTGTTCTGTTCCACTGGTCTATATCTCTGTTTTGGTACCAGTACCATGCTGTTTTGGTTACTGTAGCCTTGTAGTATAGTTTGAAGTCAGGTAGTGTGATGCCTCCAGCTTTGTTCTTTTGACGTAGGATTGTCTTGGCAATGCAGGCTCTTTTTTGATTCCATATGAACTTTAAAGCAGTTTTTTCCAATTCTGTGAAGAAACTCATTGGTAGCTTGATGGGGATGGCATTGAATCTATAAATAACCTTGGGCAGTATGGCCATTTTCACGATATTGATTCTTCCTATCCATGAGCATGGTATGTTCTTCCATTTGTTTGTGTCCTCTTTTATTTCACTGAGCAGTGGTTTGTAGTTCTCCTTGAAGAGGTCCTTTACATTCCTTGTAAGTTGTATTCCGAGGTATTTTATTCTCTTTGAAGCAATTGTGAATGGAAATTCATTCATGATTTGGCTGTTTTTCTGTTACTGGTGTATAAGAATGCTTGTGATTTTTGCACATTAATTTTGTATCCTGAGACTTTGCCGAAGTTGCTTATCAGCTTAAGGAGATTTTGGGCTCAGACGATGGGGTTTTCTAAATATACAATCATATCATCTGCAAACAGGGACAATTTGACTTCTTCTTTTCCTAACTGAATACACTTTATTTCTTTCTCTTGCCTGATTGCCCTAGCCAGAACTTCCAACACTATGTGGAATAGGAGTGGTGAGAGAGGGCATCCCTGTCTTGTGCCAGTTTTCAAAGGGAATTTTTCCAGTTTTTGCCCATTCAGTATGATATTGGCTGTGGGTGTGTCATAAATACCTCTTACTATTTTGAGGTATGTTCCATCAATACCAAATTTATTGAGCGTTTTTAGCATGAAGGGCTGTTGAATTGTGTCAAAGGCCTTTTCTGCATCTATGGAGATAATCATGTGGTTCTTGTCTTTGGTTCTGTTTATATGCTGGATTACGTTTATTGATTTGCGAATGTTGAACCAGCCTTGCATCCCAGGGATGAAGCTCACTTGATCATGGTGGATAAGCTTTTTGATGTGCTGCTGAATCCGGTTTGCCAGTATTTTATTGAGGATTTTTGCATCGATGTTCATCAGGGATATTGGTCTAAAATTCTCTTTTTTTGTTGTGTCTCTGCCAGGCTTTCGTATCAGGATGATGTTGGCCTTATAAAATGAGTTAGGGAGGATTCCCTCCTTTTCTATTGATTGGAATAGTTTCAAAAGGAATGGTACCAGCTCCTCCTTGTACCTCTGGTAGAATTCAGCTGTGAATCCATCTGGTCCTGGACTTTTTTTGGTTGGTAGGCTATTAATTATTGCCTCAATTTCAGAGCCTGCTATTGGTCTATTCAGGGATTCAACTTCTTCCTGGTTTAGTCTTGGAAGAGTGTAAGTGTCCAGGAAATTATCCATTTCTTCTAGATTTTCTAGTTGATTTGTGTAGAGGTGTTTATAGTATTCTCTGATGGTACTTTGTATTTCTGTGGGGTCGGTGGTGATATCCCCTTTATCATTTTTAATTGCATCTATTTGATTCTTCTCTCTTTTCTTCTTTATTAGTCTTGCTAGCGGTCTGTCAATTTTGTTGATCTTTTCAAAAGACCAACTCCTGGATTCATTGATTTTTTGGAGGGTTTTTTGTGTCTCTATCTCCTTCAGTTCTGCTCTGATCTTAGTTACTTCTTGCCTTCTGCTAGCTTTTGAATGTGTTTGCTCTTGCTTCTCTAGTTCTTTTAATTGTGATGTTAGAGTGTCCATTTTAGATCTTTCCTGCTTTCTCTTGTGGGCATTTAGTGCTATAAATTTCCCTCTACACACTGCTTTAAGTGTGTCCCGGAGATTCTGGTATGTTGTATCTTTGTTCTCATTGGTTTCAAAGAACATCTTTATTTCTGCCTTCATTTCGTTATGTACCCAGTAGTCATTGAGGAGCAGGTTGTTCAGTTTCCATGTAGTTGCGCGGTTTTGATTGAGTTTCTTAGTCCTGAGTCCTAGTTTGATCGCACTGTGGTCTGAGAGACAGTTTGTTATAACTTCTGTTTTTGTACATTTGCTGAGGAGTGCTTTACTTCCAATTATGTGGTCAATTTTGCAATAAGTGTGATGTGGTGCTGAGAAGAATGTATATTCTGTTGATTTGGGGTGGAGAGTTCTATAGATATCTATTAGGCCTGCTTGCTGCAGAGATGAGTTCAATTCCTGGATATCCTTGTTAACTTTCTGTCTTGTTGATCTGTCTAATGCTGACGGTGGGGTGTTGAAGTCTCCCATTATTATTGTATGGGAGTCTAAGTCCCTTTGTAAGTCTCTAAGGACTTGCTTTATGAATCTGGGTGCTCCTGTATTGGGTGCATATATATTTAGGATAGTTAGTTCTTCCTGTTGAATTGATCCCTTTACCATTATGTAATGGCCTTCTTTGTCTCTTTTGATCTTTGATGGTTTAAAGTCTGTTTTATCAGAGACTAGGATTGCAACCCCTGCTTTTTTTTGTTCTCCATTTGCTTGGTAGGTCTTCCTCCATCTCTTTATTTTGAGCCTATATATGTCTCTGCATGTGAAATGGGTCTCCTGAATATAGCAGACTGATGGGTCTTGACTCTTTATCCAGTTTGCCAGTCTGTGTCTTTTAATTGGAGCATTTAGTCCATTTACATTTAAGGTTAATATTGTTATGTGTGAACTTGATCCTGCCATTATGATATTAACTGGTTATTTTGCTCGTTATTTGATGCAGTTTCTTCCTAGGCTCGATGGTCTTTACATTTTGGCATGTTTTTGCAATGGCTGGTACTGGTTGTTCCCTTCCATGTTTAGGGCTTCCTTCAGGGTCTCTTGTAAGGCAGGCCTGGTGGTGACAAAATCTCTAAGCATTTGCTGATCTGTAAAGAATTTTATTTCTCCTTCACTTATGAAACTTAGTTTGGCTGGATATGAAATTCTGGGTTTAAAATTCTTTTCTTTAAGAATGTTGAATATTGGCCCCCACTCTCTTCTGGCTTGTAGAGTTTCGGCCGAGAGATCTGCTGTGAGTCTGATGGGCTTTCCTTTGTGGGTAACCCAACCTTTCTCTCTGGCTGCCCTTAAGATTTTTTCCTTCATTTCAACTTTGGTGAATCTGGCAATTGTGTGTCTTGGAGTTGCTCTTCTGGAGGAGTATCTTTGTGGCGTTCTCTGTATTTCCTGAATTTGAATGTTGGCCTGCCCTACTAGGTTGGGGAAGTTCTCCTGGATGATATCCTGAAGAGTGTTTTCCAACTTGGTTCCATTTTCCCCCTCACTTTCAGGCACCCAAATCTGACGTAGATTTGGTCTTTTTACATAATCCCATACTTCTTGCAGGCTTTGTTCATTTCTTCTTTTTTCTTTTGGTTTCTCTTCTCGCTTCATTTCATTCATTTGATCCTCAATCGCTGATACTCTTTCTTCCAGTTGATCGAGTCAGTTACTGAAGCTTGTGCATTTGTCACGTAGGTCTCGTGTCATGGTTTTCATCTCTGTCATTTCGTTTATGACCTTCTCTGCATTAATTATTCTAGCTATCAATTCTTCCACTCTTTTTTCAAGATTTTTAGTTTCTTTGTGCTGGGTACATAATTCCTCCTTTAGCTCTGAGAAGTTTGATGGACTGAAGCCTTCTTCTCTCATCTCATCAAAATCATTCTCCATCCAGCTTTGATCCGTTGCTGGCGATGAGCTGCACTCCTTTGCAGGGGGAGATGCACTCTTATTCTTTGAATTTCCAGCTTTTCTGCCCTGCTTTTTCCCCATCTTTGTGGTTTTATCTGTCTCTGGTCTTTGATGATGGTGACGTACTAATGGGGTTTTGGTGTAGGTGTCCTTCCTGTTTGATAGTTTTCCTTCTAACAGTCAGGACCCTCAGCTGCAGGTCTGTTGGAGATTGCTTGAGGTCCACTCCAGACCTTGTTTGCCTGGGTATCAGCAGCAGAGGTTGCAGAAGATAGAATATTGCTGAACACAAGTGTACCTCTCTGATTCTTGCTTTGGAAGCTTCCTCTCAGGGGTGTACTGCACCGTGTGAGGTGTCGGGTGTCATTCTGTCCCTAGTGGGGGATGTCTCCCAGTTAGGCTACTCAGGGGTCAGGGACCCACTTGAGCAGGCAGTCTGTCCCTTCTCAGATCTCAACCTCTGTGTTGGGAGATCCACTGCTCTCTTCAAAGCTCTCAGAGTCATTTGCGTCTGCAGAGGTTTCTGCTGCTTTTTTGTTGTTGTTGCTGTTGTTGTTTAGCTGTGCCCTGTCCCCAGAGGTGGAGTCTACAGAGACAGGCAGGCTTCCTTGAGCTGCTGTGAGCTCCACCCAGTTCAAGCTTCCCAGAGGCTTTGTTTACCTACTTAAGCCTCAGCAATGGCGGGCACCCCTCCCCCAGCCTCGCTGCCGCCTTGCAGTTAGATTGCAGGCTGCTGTGCTAGCAAGAGGGAGGCTCTGTGGGCGTGGGACCCTCCTGGCCAGGTGTGGGATATAATCTCCTGGTGTACCCATTTGCTTAAAGCACAGTATTGGGGTGGGAGTTACCCGACTTTCCAGGTGTTGTGTGTCTCAGATCCCCTGGCTAGGAAATGGGATTCTCTTCCCCCTTGCGCTTCCCAGGTGAGGCGATGCCTCGCCCTGCTTCAGCTCTCGCTGGTCGGGCTGTGGCCAAACATAAGGTATTTTAAAAAGACAAAGTACAAAGAAGGAAAGGAAAGTTGACATATTTATGATCGCTCAGAAGTGGAAGAAAATAACCTAGTAATGATAGTATAATAAGGTATTACTCTGTGAGCTTTGCCCATTCCGTCCCAACCAATTGAGGAACAGCTACAAAACTGATAATTACATTCATAACTGGTATGAAATGTTATTAAACCTGGCATTTTAAAAGTGTATTTCCCATTCCCCTGAAAAGTGTATGCAAATGAAAAGCGATATGAGACTGCTCATTGAGCTAAATAAACTGAGACAAGAGTTAGATGACTCATTTAACATATTTAGGAGAATGACACAATAGAATGCATTTCTAATCTGTGACATAAAAGGAAACAGACCTGTTTTTGGTGGTGTTCAGTGGTCTACTCATTTATGGCAAAGGGGAATTTTCTAATTAATTTATAGCCGAAAATGAGCTTTTCAATCAAGCTATGACCAGGAACAGACAGCATGGTATTCCCTCAGTTGTGTTGCACCTGCTACCACTCAAGAGGTCTAAAAGGAAAAAAAAGTTAGGCCTTTGCTCATATGATAGTATGCATTTCAAGATTTATTATATGGAGATAGGCCATATTAAGCACATTGTTCTCTCAACATCTTTGTACTACTTTACTAAAAATCAGATGATCAGTTTCATAGCTCTTTTCTTCCTTTTCTTTTTCCATTGAACATACATTGCTTTTGGATTCATTCAATGAACTTTTTTTTATTTCCTCCTATGGACTAGACTGCTGTGCTAGATGCCAGAGATAAGTAATAAATGAAGAAGATATACTTCTGACCTTAAGTAGGCATTAAATGACTATTGCACAGCTTCATGGGTCCCATGAGAGGTAAAATTCATGTGTCTTTGGAAGGGAGCAAGTCTAGAAAAAGCAAGATGCAACTAAACTGGTGTTGTATTTGTTTTCTTCAGACTGTGTCTCATTATCCTGCATGATCAAGAGAAATGCATAAATTCAATATCAGTTCCCATAGCACAAGGTAATCTGATTCAATTTAATAAGCAATTGAAGATAAAGACAGAGTCTTTGTCTTGTTCATTGCTGTATGCTCAGTATCTAGCATAACACGTGGTACATAGTAAGTTTTTAAAAATCTGTGTTCAAAGAAGCACTTACACAATAAATGATACAGTAAGGTTTTCCAATAATCAGTTGATCAATAAAAGCAATGAGAATACTGGCAAAAACGAATTATCAAAGCCAACTTTTTCTGAAATATGGAAATTAGCCAAAGGCTTGCAACAATCACAGGAATGCTTATTTAAGAATCTCAGAACATTTTTTTTAACTGTTTAAATAATACTATTCCCATCCCTTTTCCCCAGCTATACAGAATCTCAGAAAGCAGCAGTTTTGAAACATAGTAGCTGTGAAAAACAGCATTCTGGTAGCAATTACAGGAAGCAGAATAGATTTGAGCTCCCCCTACAAAAGGAATTCCATCCAGGGAATTGTCACTATTTGAACTTTCTGGAAACTCCTTGGAGAAGACTCATTCACAGAGTTTGTCTTCATTTGACCTGTCTCAGGAAAAAACTTAATGAGGAAAGCCTTAACTCCAGGGCATTTGTAGAAAATAATCAGTGGAAATTGTTTAACATCATAGCTGTCTGAGGCAACAATACCAGGTGGGGTAAACAAGAATCTGGCCAGAAAAAAAAAAAAAAAAAAAAACTTAAAAGGAATATCTGGGAAACGAAATGTCCAAGTGTTGAAAACTCTCAACAATTCTGTGGGAAAACAGAAGGCCATGCACATGAGTAAGGCAATGCACATGCTCAAGAAAATTCTGAATAATGTCAGTGTCTGACCACTGGCTGATACTGAGACTCTATACAAGCAGGAGTTTCAGGCGAAGGCAGAGTTGTAAACTCTCAAACCACTGAAACATGGAGAAGCACACACACATAGTCCATCAACAAAGGGTGGGAGACATTGGATCAATTTATTTAAGGAAGCCTCTATCCAACCATTAGGTAATATCAAAAGTCAGAAATAAAAAAAATATTCAGAGTCAACTTAGCAGAAACTAGAGTGTATATGAATGACAACAAAGGCTTTAGAAAACTAGAGTAGAAAAATTACTAAACAAAAACAATAACAAATAGCAACAATGAAGAAGCCCTGGAGTTTTATTATTTCAAATATCCAGTTTTCAACAACAGAAACAAAACTATGAGATGCATAAACAGTAAAGTGTAGCTCATATGCAGGAAAAAGATCAGTTAATAGAAACTGTCCCTGAAGAATCCCAATATAGACTTGATTGACAAAGACGTTAAATTTGCTGTTACAAATATACTCAAAACACTAAAGGAAAAAATGCGTGAAGAATTAAAGTATAAAACAATGTCTCATGAAATAAAGAGTATCAATAAGGAAAAAGGAATTATATACAAAAGCAAAACAGAAATTCTGGAGGCAGAAAGTACGATAAACATAATTTTAAATTTACCAGAGAAGCTCAAAAGAGACTTGAGCTTCAGAAAAAAAGGACCAATGAACTTGAAAATAGGTTGAGATTATCCCATCTAAAGAACAGAAAGAAGAAAAAATAAAGCAAAAATATCAGAGCCTAAGAGACCAGTGGTACACCATGAAGCATACCAACATATGCGTAATAGAGTCCCTGGGTGAAAGTGAGAGGTGAAGCCAGCTGGGCTTCTGGATGGGGTGGGGACTTGGAGAACTTTTCTGTCTAGCTAAAGGATTATAAAGGCACCAACTTGCCTTCTGTGTCTAGCTAAAGGTTTGTAAAGGCTCCAATCAGCACTCTGTAAAACCAGACCAATCAGCACACTGTAAAATGGACCAATCAGCAGGACATGGGCAAGGCCAAATAAGGAAATAAAAGCTGGCCACCCCAGCCAGCAGCAGCAACCTACTTGTGTCCCTTTTCAACTGTGGAAGTATTGATCTTTTGCTCTTCATGATAAATCTTGCTGCCACTCACTCTTTGGGTCAGCACTACCTTTATGAGCTGTAACACTTACCTTGAAGGTCTGTGGCTTCGCTCCTGAAGTCCGGAAGACCACGAACCCACGGGGAGGAGCAAACAACTCCAGACGCACCACCTTTAAGAGCTGTAACAGTCAGGTAAAGGTCGGCGGCCTCATTCTTGAAGTTAGGAGACAAAGAACCCATTGGAAGGAATGAATTCTGGACACAAAAGGAGAAGGTAAAAGGGACAAAACAATTTTTCAGGAACTAATAATCAAACATTTCCCAAATTTGATAAAATTTTATTTATACCTCGAGGAACCACAATGAAGTCCAATTAGGGTGAACTCAGAAACACTGAAACCTTGTCACATGATCATCAAACTACTGAACAACCAAAACAAAGAGAATCTTGAAAGCAACAAAAGCAACAAAGGAGTTGCAATAATATTGGCATATATAATATATAAAAATAACGGTATTTTACATAAAAATAAAAATATTGTATAATATAGCACTCTTTCAACAACGGAGCCCTAAATTTCATAGAAACTAACAGATTGATTTGGGAAATAGAGAATTAAATAATAGTTGGAGGCTTTAATATCTCACTTCCAATAAGAAAACAATGCAGAAGATCAACATGAAAATAGAATATTTGAAAAACATTCAAAAACAATTAGACTTAACAGATATCTATAAGACATTTCAACTAAAAACAGACGAATACACATTTATTTCTCCAGGGTGCATGGAGTGTTCTCCAAGATAGATGATGAAACAAACTTAAAAGATTTAATTCATAAAAAGTATATCTTCCAAACCACAATGGAATTAAGATAAAATCAATAATAGGATGATATGGTTTGGCTGTGTCCCCACCCAAATATCATCTTGAATCCCCATATGTTGTGGGAAGGACCCAGTGGCAAGTAATTGAATCATGGGGGCAGGTTATTCCTTGCTGTTCTCATGATAGTAAATAAGTTTCACAAGATCTGATGTTTTTAAAAATGGGAGTTTCCCTGCACAAGTTCTCTCTTTCTTTTCCTGCTGCCATTCAGATAAGATGTGACTTGCTCCTCCTTGCTCCTCCTTGCCTTCTGCCATGATTGTGAGGTCTCCACTGCCAACGTGGAACTGTAAGATAGATTACCCAGTCTTGGGTAGTCTTTATCAGCAGTGTGTAAACAGACTCAGACATTGGAGAAATTTGGAAAATTTGGAAACGTGGAAATTAAACATATTACTAAATAACCAGTAGCGCAAAGAAAATCACAAGAAAAAATGTAAAATACGTTGAGATGAATTAAAATTAAAGTGAAAATACAACATACCAAAACTTATTGAAAGGAGCTCAAGCAATACTTACATTTATAGCTAAAATTTCTGTATTAAGGAAAAAATCTCAAGCCATTGGTCTAATCTCCTACATTAAAAAAACTAGAAAAAGAAGAAGAAACCAAATTCAACGTGAGACGAAAGGTGGAAATATTTAAGATGAGACCACAAATAAATGAAATAGAAAATAGAAAAGCAATAAACATAATGATTAAAACCAAAAGCTAGAGGAATCACCCTATCCAATGTCAAAACTTTTGACAAGGCTACAGTAAGCAAGAGAGTGTGGTATTAGCTACAAAGATGGATTAAACATACAAAGATGGATTAAAAGAACACAAAGATAAATTAGAGACCCAAGAATAATGAGATAAGATACATAGATTGATACAAAGAATAATGAGATGATTGCCAAGTCAATTAAATAGGAGAAAGAATAGTCTTTTTAACAAATGGTATTGGGACAAGCGAATATCTACATGTACAAAAAGAAAGCTGTACTCCTATCTCACATCATAAACAAACACTAACCCAAAATGGTTCATACAACTAAATGTAGGTGCTAAAACCATGAAACTCATAGAAGAAAATATAGTATTAAACCTTTGTGATCCTAGGTAATCTTTAGAGATATGTTTATCTTCATCTTACTGATGGCAGTGGTGGCCCATCTGGAGCAGTGCTACCCTGATGCCGGCTGCAGTGGGAGAGGCAAAGCCAGGGATGAGTGTTCCAAGAAGCCAGTTGGGATTGGAAACAAATGTGGTCCCTGCTCCAAGTTAAAGGAGTGGGAGCCCCACCCTCCCAGGTGAACCTGCAGCTGCTCAACCATGACTGCAGACCTGGGCATCCTTGCACTAGGAGATCCAGAAAGCCCTGTTCCCCCGCAGGCTCAAAAGTGTCTGCTCCTGCTACATGGGCTCTCCCCATTCCTGGCCCCCCCACTCTGATTTTGGAGCAAAATTGAGGCTGATCCAGGTGCTGTCACAACCCAGCCAGGTGTGAGTTCGCTTGGGGCAGCTCTGACATGCCAGCCCCCTGCCACCTCAGACCCCTCCAGACTTTGGGCACAAAAGAGCATGAGGGCATATTAAGGGCAGCTTAGTGTGGGCCTGCAGGCACCCCTCAGCGTGAACTTGGGTGCTGTGGGCACTGTGGACAGCAGGTTGATGGTAGCAGGAGCACACAGACTCCTGGGTAGAAAGGGACATGTCCCCTGTGAAACCCTACCTTCAAGTCAGGGATGGCCAGAAGCCTGGGGCCTGGGCTACCAATTCTGTGGATTGGAGTGCAAACTTATGGTGGTTTCTTCAGGTCCACCCATGGCAGTCCATGGACCAATCAACATGCACTTCCTCCCCTCTGAAGCCCATATAAACCCCAGACTCAGCCGGGCTCAGACAGATAACGGAATGACGTGCTTGCAAATGAGAGCTACCCACTCTGGATCTCCTCTTCACTGAGGGCTGCGCAGATGATGAAATGACCTGACTGCGCATAGGAGTCACTCTGTGTCTCACTCTGGGTCTCCTCTTTGCTGAGAGCTGGAAACTCATCTAGATGACCTGTCTGTAGAAAGGAGCTACCCATTTCAGGTCTCCTGATGACCGTTCTGCCACTCAGTGAAACTCCTCTCAGTGTGACTCACCCTCCAGTTGTCTGCATACCTAATTATTCCTGGACATGGGACAAAAACTGAGGACCTGCTGAGTGGCAAGACTTAAAGAGCTGTAACACAAACAGGGCTGTGACACTTTCTTTGGGGTTCTGCAGTTCCTGGCATCGCCAAGTTTCCAGGCACCACCACCTTCCCCTCTTGCAGACACAGGTGCATTCATCAGAAGCTGTGTGCAATATATCTGGTCCACCTGCAGCCTGACATTTGTGCCAGCACCTGGAGCTGCCTGTCCTGCCATAGCAGCCAGTGTGCTTGGATTGACACAGGTACACAGTTGCTGAACCCTGCACTCACTTACCCACACACCCTTTGCCACTCCATGCCTAGCTCACTCTTGACAGGTATAGGATCCAGGCTGGTAGCACGAGTTGAGCACAGCCTGCCGGGCTAAGTGGACGGAATGAGCCCAGCAGGTGCAAGTAATACTCGGGCAGAAGGTGCTGCTAGCCACAGAGGTTTCCAGCTGGTGAAGCAACACCCTAAGGATCCTGTGACATTACTAAATTTGCAGAGTTACTTAGCCAAGAGATCTAGCCTTAGTGACAAAATTAATGGTAAAAACTCCAAAGCTTAAAATCTTTTAATTAGAACATAACACCCTCAAAGAGAACCACCAAAAACAAAATTGTCCACTTTTATTAAAGGAACCCATATTTAAAATAAAGGATCACTGTTTAAGTTTAAATCACTTAATGAATTATTCTGATATTTTGTTTTAAAAAATGCTGTTGTTTATAGTTACCATGAACATTTTCATTTAAAAGTTAAAGTCTTACCTCTAATATCACATTTTTCTACACACTTCTGTCCCATACTATGATAAATTTCTGACCATGTTCTTCAAGTTGTTCTTCATGTTGTTTTAATGGCTTTGCATGTGTGATTCTCTGTCTGGAATGGTCTTTCTGTCTTCAACTAAATAAATACTATCTATTCTTCCAGATGCAGATTATAGCTAACCTCTCTGGGAAGTTCTTCCTCTCCCTTAGCCAGTTGGTCACACACTTATGTCTACTTCCACAGCATTTCCTCACTCTGACAGAGCACTTATTTTTCAGTGTATTAGAACTGCTTCTTTATCTTCCTCCTAGACAATGAGTATTTGGAAAGCATTGCTTATTGTTTATAATTTTTTTTACCTGCAGTGCCTAGTATTGTTGCTATACAATAAACTTTTGTTTAAAGTAAAAATAATCCCATGTTTTCTGAATATTGAAGGAATACTGCAGCATTTTTAAAAGCTCTTTCCCAGTGTACAGTTGTCTCAGATTCCATATATTAGAGATGGGGAAGAATTCAAGGGCAGAGTTTGTTTTGTACATAACTACATGAATAGAACACTCCTTACTAAATTGTAAGAGTACATATGTGTATTTACCTTAAGTTGAATGATAACAGATGAGGTTCAGAGACAAAGCCTTTACTAATAAGATATTTTCAGTTATTTCATCCTTATTATTGGAATGTCCTTGGCAATATAAGTTTCAAAAATTAAAACATGAAAATATTCTATGGGTTTTTATTTATTGTGCTTTATTTGGCATTATGTATTAGGCATGTATTCTGAGATTATTGGTAAGTTTAAAAGCTTTATAGAAATATTTTTCTTTTAGAGTCAGCTAAAATGGATTTTAAAAGGAAATTGAAAAATGTCTCAAATCCATTGAATTTAAAGGCAAAATTCACTTATACATTTTGCACATGAATTTTGTTACAGTATTACATTGGAAAATATTAAGACTTGCAAGACAAAATTTCTATTTCTTAAAAAAAAAGATAAGCCCAAGTTTCCTATACAGACACACAAAAATGCACACACACATACACATCACACACACACATACACATCACACACACACACACACATACACAAAGCACATACACATTTACTCAGCTTAAAGTATAAAAGGACATGTGAGATAAAGGGTAAGAAGAAGTCAAAAGAATTTCAAACAATCAGAAACCAGAAAGATCTCTTCCTGACAACAAATAATAAACCACTTAAATTACAGGTAATTTCCCTCTTCCTTATGGTAAAGATCAGACGGCTATGTGAGGTATAGTGTATCAAACCAAACACACATGGGGGAAGTTGCCAAACACATCCGAGCAGAACTAAGTGGGATATTGTTGCACTGTACAACAGAATGGAACATCTCTTCTCACTGTTTCATCCCCAACATCCCAGTAAATTTACTTCTATAACAGAGACAGGCAATCCACCCTGCTAGTGATTTGGGATGTTACCCATAAATTTCCTTGTTTTCAATGCTATTTGACAGGTCTGAGACTCTTTATACTTTGATTCCAATATTAATTCAAGTTATCAATCATACATTATTTGATTAAAAAATAAAGACCTTGTAACTTCTTCCCTTTGTTTTACTGTGAAGAGGGTGACAAGGTTAACACTGTCTGTAATTTGGACAATAATTAACTTCACTGGCTAGTATTCAGCCATAAAGAAAACATGATTAACATTACTCAGAATAAACAAAATATTTATGTTAACATCTAATCAGGTCAGAAATATTAGCAGCTACTCTACAATAAGTTTTTTAAAACAATGAGCTCAAAGGTGAATCTCTTGAGCTCCTATTTACTTTGGTATTCTATACCTCCTAAAGCTGAAACCTAAAATTCTCACCTAAAATTTTCCTCACCTACTTCTTGACCCAAGGAGCATGTAGTTAACTATTTTTCTTTACACAGACTGGGAACTGTATGATATTCTAAAATGTCTTGGCTAGTGACTAGACTATTGAGGCTTCTGACGTTTGTCATCCAAATCAAAAGGAATCATATGTCTAAACGGATACCTTTAAAAAAAATGCAGTTCATTCTATGGACATTTGGAGGTTTGGGATTTAGCACGCTACAGTTTCAACTATTTCACCAAAAAATAAGGAACTGCTATGACTATTCCTTTAGGCTTCCATCATTATCAAAATGGAAAGATTAAGAATTAAATATCTTCCATTCATACTTTTATGATAATCAGGACACAAAAGGTTGTCCTTAGTATCTTTGAAAAGTTACTTTCCTAATCAAAACAAATAATAATATTAGAACTGGGAGAGAGAAATTTTGTCTTCAGAATATATAATTTAGGATTAGCTTAAGATTGCTATTTGTTAATTTCTACGTAATTGGATCTCAGAGTTGGTGATGCAGACAAACAGCTGAAAGGACAGTCCAGAAATAAGTAAGCTAAACTTAGGCTCAGATTGGAAAAACAATAGGTAAAGAGTAGTAAGAAAGAGCAGGCAGAAAAATAGCATTTCTCATACCAGTTACTTAGTGCTATGTCACAGCCAGCCAGATACACCAGGGGTTTATACGCTTGGTGCCTCTGTTGTATCTTTCCAGGATCATGATTCACTGTAATACTTACACCCATTTCATTTTTGTCAAGTTAGTATATCCTGATTTTCTATAATTTAAATTTTGAAAATAAACTTCTCTTAATTTACTTCCAACTTTTCTGCCGTGCATCCACCATAAAATGTTGTCACCTATTTCTTTGTCACTTAAAAACACATTATTTACATTTTTTAATAACACTAATTAAATCTTCTGTTCTTTTATATAGTTTCATTTTCAAAATTTAAAAACATCAGTGATTTCAGTTATGGTTATATAACTATTTTTCTCTACACAACTCTATTGTAGTTAAAAATATAGTGACAGAAATGGAAGCTTGAGTCAAAAGAGTTTCCTGCAAAACAAAATGTCAAATGAATTACCTTTCAAAGACTATTCCTATTTACATATTTGTGTAATACCATGCTATAGTGTTGGTTGCCTCTTATTTTGATCATGATTTTCTTGTAAAGACTTGGGTTTTTTTCTCTCTTTTCCTTTTAATTAGTTTATGATTTCATCAGAATGTTAAGACTGCATATCCACATTTTATTTTTTATTGTTATAAATTTAAGGAGTACAAGTGCAGTACTGTTACATGGATATATTGCACAGTGGTGAAGTCTGGGCTTTTAGTGTATTCATCACCTGAATAATATGCATCACACCTATAATTTCTCATCCTCACCCCCATTCACCCTCCCATTTTTCCTAGTCTTCAGTCTCTAACATTTCACACTCTATGTCATATGTACACATTGTTTAGCTGTCACTTATAAGTGAGAACATGTGATATTTGACTTTCTGTTTGAGTTGTTCCACTTAAGATAATGACCTCCAGTTCCATCCATATTTCTGCAAAAGACATAATTTCATTCTTTTTATGGCTGAATAGTATTCTATTGTGTATATATACCACATTTTCTTTAGCTAATCATCCATTGATATATACTTAGTTGACTGTATCTTTACTATTGTAAATAGTGCTGTGATAAACATATGAATGCAGGTATATTTTTGATATTATGATTTATATCCCTTTGAATAGATTCTCAGGAGTGGGATTGCTAAATTGAATAGTAGTTCTATTTTTAATCTTTGGGAAACCTCCATATTGTTTTCCATAGAGATTGTACTAATTTATATTTCCACAAACAGTGTGTAGGTGTTCATTTTCTCTGCATTCTTGCCAACATCTATCATTTTTTTTTACTTTTTAATAATAGCTAGTCTATCTGTATGACTAAACAATATTTTATCTAGCCTTTTTTTAATTGCATTGCAGCTATATGAGGCTTGCTTTTTTCACTCAATATTGTGTTTCTAAAATTTATCCCTACTGTAACTGTGATAGTAGTTCATTAACTTTCACAGCTGAGGACTTTTTTAAAGTGTGTTTTTTTAAATTGAGATATAACTTGCATTAAACACATATACTAATCTTAAGCTGAATGAATCTTTAATGTGAATACACTTCTTTAACTACAACTCAGATTAAAAAAAAAAAAAAAGGACATTTCCACCATCTCAGAAAGCCCTTTGTAGCCTTCCACTTCCAGAGATAATTACTATTCTAATATTTGTCACCATGAATCAGCATATTTTGAACTTTATACACATAGAATCATTCAGTGTGCATTTGTTTACACCTGATTTTTTTCAATGTTATTTTTTTGATATTCATGTTATTGTAAATGAAGGACCAGCCCAAACTGTGCCTTGCTCTGTTGATAAAAAAACTGTTAACTTGCCTTATAGATATTACAGAGCACCAAATTGCAAGTCATGTAGTCCAGGCATGGGCAATAGAAAAAGCTTTGACCTCTAGCAACACCCAAAACCAAATATTCCTACCCTGGGAACCAAGAAGACTAGAACATGACCAGAACCTAAACACTGGAACTCTTTCAGAAGTGTCTGTTGACCCAGAAGACCCAGAGTTTAAATCTGTTTCAATATACCCCACTATAAATAGATAAATTTAAAGCCTTCTAATCCAACCGTACCAAGTTGACATTTCTAAATCATTCCCTTGCCTTCCTAGCCCATAGACATGCCCCAAACAGATTTGAACCTGCCTGCTGTCTCCACAATGACTGGTTTTGCAATAAAGTCTTTCTTTTCTCAAAAAAAAAAAAAAATAAAAAATAATAATAATAATAATAATAGCTATTCTGTTTCCAGGACTTTTTAATTATAATTTAAGTTCTATGGTACATGTGCACAATGTGCAGGTTTGTTACATATGTATACATCTGCCATGTTGGTTTGCTGCACCCATTAATTTATCATTTACATTATATATTTCTCCAACTGGTGTCAGATGATATCTTTCTGTGATTTTATTTTGCATATCTCTGGAAATTAGTGATGTTAAGCACATTTTTATATGCTTGTGGGCCATTTGTATGTCTTTTTTTGAAAGGTGTCCATTTATGGCCTTTAACAACTTTTTAATGTGTTTATTTGATTTTTGTTATCATTTTTGAGTTGTTTCAGTTTCTTGTAAATTCTTGTTCTTAGTCTTTTCTAAGTTTCATACTTTACATATATTTTCTCCCATTCCACAGGTTGTCAGTTTACTCTGTTGATATTTCTTTTGCTGTGCAGAAGTTTTTTAGTTTAATTAATTCATTTGTCCAATTGTGGTTGTGTTGCTTGTGATTTGAGGTCTTAGTCATAAATTATTTGACTAGGTCAGTGTCCAGAACAGTTTTCCCTAGGTTTTCTTCTAGTATTTTTATAGTTTCTTTATTCCATCTTGAGCTAATTTGTGTATATGGTGAGAAATGGAAGCCCGTTTCTATTCTTCTA
This sequence comes from Piliocolobus tephrosceles, assembly GCF_002776525.5. Classification (NCBI taxonomy): domain Eukaryota; kingdom Metazoa; phylum Chordata; class Mammalia; order Primates; family Cercopithecidae; genus Piliocolobus; species Piliocolobus tephrosceles. Next base: position 96,233,533 of record NC_045437.1, on the reverse strand, counting down.
CTGACCTCAATCCTATTTTCTCAGCACTATTTATTGTAAAGGGTGCCCTTTCCCCACGTATGGTTTTTCAATTTAGCAAAAATCAGTTGGTGTAGATATGTGTATTTATTTCTGGGATCTCTATTCTATTCTACTTATCTATGTGTCTGTTTTTATACCAGAATCATGCTGTTTAAATTCCTATAGCCTTGCAGCATAAAGTCAGATAATGTGATGCCTTTAGCTTTGCTCTTTTTGCTTAGGATTAGTTTGAGTATTCAGGCTCCTTTCTAGTTCCAAATGAATTTTAGAATTTTTTTTTCTATTTCTGAGGAAAATTATGTTGGTATTTTAACAGGGATTGCATTGAATCTGTATATTGTTTTTGGTATTATGGTCATTTTAACAATAATTATTTTCCTGATCCATGAGTGTGGGATGTTTTTCATTTGTTTCTGTCATCTACAATGATTTTCAATTTGTAGTATTTCTTGTAGAAATCTTTCATCTCCTTGTTTAAATTTATTTGTAAGTTGTTTAAATTTATTCCTAAGTCATTTAATTATTGTAAATGGGATTAAGTTCTTGCTTTGGTTCTCTGCTTGATTATTATGAGTGTATAGAAATGCTACTGATTTTTATACATTGATAATGTGTCCTGCAACTTTACAGAATTTATTTATCAAGTCTAAGGGGTTTTTGATGGCGTTTTCAGGGTTTTCTAGATGTAAGATTATATCCTCAGCAAACAGAAAATTTGGCTTCCTCTTTTCCACTTTGGATACCTTTTATCTCTTTCTCTTGTCTGATAGCTCTGGCTGACTTCCACTACTGTATTGAATAGCAGTGGTGAGAATGGCATTCTTGTCTTGTTCCTGGTCTTAAGAGCGATGCTTTCAACTTTTCTCCCGTTCACTATAATGTTGGCTTTCAGTTTGTTATATATGACTCATTATTTTGAGCTATGTCTTTCTATGCCTAGCTTGCTGAGGGTTTTTATCAGGAAGGGATGGTGAATTTTATCAAATGTTTTTCCTGCATCTATTGAGTGCATGACTTTTGTCCTTACTTGTGTTTATGTGATGAATCGCATTTATTGATTTGCATCCTTTTTTTTTTCTTGAGGCAGAGTCTCATTCTGTCACCCAGGCTGGAGTGCAGTGGCCCAATCTCAGTTCACTGCAACCTCTGCCTCCGGAGTTCAAGAGATTCTCCTACCTCAGTCTCCTGAGGACCTGTGATTACAGGCATGCGCCACCATGCTTGGCTAATTTTTGTATTTTCAGTAGAGACGAGGTTTTGCCATGTTGGCCAGGCTAGTCTCGAACTCCTGACCTCAAGTGATCTACCTGCTCAGTCTCTCAAAGTGCTGGGATTACAGGCTGAGCCACCGGGCCCAGCCTGAACCATCTTTTCATTCCAGGAATACATTCCAGTTTGTCATGGTTTATTATGTTTTTGATGTGCTATGGATTTGGTTTACTAATGTTTTGTTGAGGATTTGCATCTATGTTTATTGGGGATATTCGTGTGTAGCTTTTGTTATTGTTGTTGTGTCTCTGACTGGTTTGGTTATCAGGGTGACACTGGCTTCAAAAAATGATATAGGGAGGCATTTCTTCTCCTCAATTTCTAGGAATAGTTTTAGGATTGGTACCAGTTATTTGCATGTTCAGTAGAAGTCAACTGTGAATCCATCTGGTCCAGGCGTTTGGGGGGTTGGGGAGGGGTAGATTTTTATTATTGATTCAATCTCACTACTGGTTACTGATCTCTTTAGGATTTCTATTTCTTCCTGGCTCACTCTTGGAAGGCTTCTGTTTCCAAGAATTTATTCATTTTCTCTAGGTTTGCTAGTTTGTTAGTATATGGTTGTTCATAATAGTCTCTGATGATCTTTTGCCTTTCTGACTTACCAGTTGTAACATCTCCTTTTTCATTTCTGATTGTGTTCTCTCCTCTTTTTTTGATTAGTCTAGTCAGCAGTTAATCAATTTTGTTTATCTTTTGAAGAACCAGCTTTTCATTTTGTTCATCCTTTATACCGGTGTGTGTGTGTGT
>NC_045437.1:96224388-96231393 GCF_002776525.5 Piliocolobus tephrosceles | reverse complement strand
TTTTTTTTTTTTTTTTTTTTTTTTTTTTTTTTTTTTTTTTTGCCTCTATTTCGTTTAGCTCTGCTTGGATGTTTTTTATTTCTTTTCTTCTGCTAGCTTTGGGTTTCATTCGTTCTTGTTTTACTAGTTCCTTCAGGAGTGATGATAGGTTGTTAATTTGTGATCTTTCTCTTTTTTTTTTTTTTTTTGATGCATGTATTTAATGCTAAAAAACTGCCCTCTTATCACTGCTTTTGCTCTATTTCAGAGGTTTAGGTACATAGTTTCAATATTCATTCATTTCAAAAATTGTTTAAAGTTCTGTCTTAATATCATAATTGATCCAAAGACGATTCGTGAGAATGTTATTTAATTTCCATGTATTTGTATTGTTTCCAGAGTTTCTCTTGGAATTGATTTCCAGTTTTATTCCACTGTGGCCTGAGAAGATACTTGATATGATTTTCATTTTAAGTCTATTGAGACTTTCTTTGTGGCCTAATATATAATCTACCTTGAAGAATGTTTCATGTGTCGATGAGATGAATTTATATTCTGCAGTTTCTGGGTAGACTGTTCTATAAATGTCTTTTAGGTCTATTTGGTTTAAAGCCCAATTTAAGTCTATTTCTTTGTTAATTTTCTATCTCAGTGATCTCCCTAGTGCTGTAAGTGGGGTATTAAAGTCCCCCACTGTTATTATGTTGTTGTTTATTTCTTTCTTAGGTCTAATAATATTTGTTTTATGAATATGGGTGCTCAGGTGTTGGGCATATGTAGTTTTAGGATTTTCATACCATCTTGCTGAATTGATCTCTTTATCATTATACAGTTACCTTCTTTGTCTATTATGACTGTCTTTGATTTAAAGTCTGTTTTATATTATATAAGCATAACAACTCCTGCTTGCTTTTCATTTCCGTTTGCATGGAATATCTTTTTCTGCCTGTTCACTTTGAGTCTATATGTGTCTTTACAGGTGAGTTTCCTATAAGCAGCACTTGGTTGAATTCTGTTTTTTATACATTTTGCCAATGCATATCTTTTAAGTGGAGCATTTAATCCGATTTAATTCAAGGTTAATAATTATATGTGAGTTTTGCTCCTGTCATATTGTTGCTTGCTGTTTTATAAATATTTGTTTCTTTTTTATTTCTCTAGTTGCTTTTCTTTGTGGATTTTTGTCCTGTTGTCATTTGGCTTCTCTTCCTCCTTTGTGAAATTGTTTTATAAGACCTGTGGGTTTTATTCTTTCATGTGTTTTTATGAAGGTAAATATCAATCTTTTGTTTTATGTTTGGAACTCCTTTGAACATTTATTGTAGGGCTAGTATAGTGGTTACATATTTCCTCAGTGTTTACCTGTCTGGGCAAGACTATTTCTCCTTCATTTATGAAACATAGTTTAGCAGGATACAAAACTCTATAGGCTAACATATTTTCTTTTAGCACTTTGAAAATAGAACACCATTCTCTTCAAGCTTGTGAGGTTTCTGCTAAGAAGTTCATCATTAGTCTGATGGGGTTTTCTTTTTGATGACTTGATATTTTTCTTTTGTTAATTTTAGAATTTTTTCCTTCCCGTTGACTTTAGACAATTTGATGACTATATGGCATGCTGAAGTATGTTTTGCAATGCATTTTCTTCGTGATTGTTGGTCCTCCTGTGTGTGGATATCCAGGTCTCTTGCTAAGCTAGTAGAGTTTTCATCAATTGTTTTCTTAAATAACTTTAGAAAAGTTTTTGCCTTTTTTTCTCCTTTAGGAATACTGATTGTTTATGTTTGGTTGCTTTATATAATCCCATACTTCTTGAAGATTTTGTTCATTCTTTTTTATTTGTATTTTTTGTTTTTGTCTAGCTAGATTAGCTCAAAAGACCTGTCTTTCAGTTCTGACATTCATTCTTCTGCTTGGTCTAGTCTGTTGTTAAAGCTTTCATGTATATTTAGTAATTCTTTCAATGAATCTTATGTTTCCAAAAGTTCTGCTTGTTTTTTTATAAAATATTCTTGGTAAACTTCTCATTTATATCCTGAATTGTTGTATCTGATTTCTTTATATTGTTTTCAGATTTCTCTTGCATTTTATTGGGCTTCTTTAAAAATCAATACTTTGGATTATTTAGAATTTTGAGGGTTTCTTTCTTAGTAGTATTCATTGCTAGAGAATTACTGTGTTCTTTTGTAGGTGTCACAATATCTTGCTTTCCCATACTTCCTGTATTGTTGTGATTTCTTTGCATCTGAAGAAACAGTTATTCCTTATTTTTAAATTTACTCTCATTGAGATGGAACTTTTTTGCTTGAAAATGTGACATGATAATGATTATGTTGAGTATAATCATTTGGCTTTGCTTCTGGATGTGTTCAGTGTTAACAACTCTGTATGATTTCCTTGGTTATATAAATAGCCTTAGTGTGGTGGTGTTCTCAAATGCCAGTTGTAGTAGTAGTGATGTACTAGACAGATGAGTGATCTCATGACTTCCTGAGTAACCAGGGTGGTGTGAGCTATGTAGCAAAGTTCATAAGATAATTCTTATCTCATTCCCAAGGGCTTTGCTCTTTTGTCAGCCTATATTGTAATGGGATGTTTAGGTCAACTTCCAGTCCAGTAGGTGGTACTTGTAGGTAAGAGCCAGCTACAACAGAGACAGTAGTGTTTATGTTTGGTTTTTATTAACCAAGATAAGTGCTCAGGTGCCGCGTGCTATGGGCTGGGCCACAGATCACTCAATTGTCTGGGTCTTGTGCTCAGCCTCAGGGAGGGGGCAAAGTTGGGCAGAGATGGACAGGTCAAGGTAGCACTCAAGTACCCCAATGGTGGGCACATGCACCAGCCCTGACAAAGATCCTGGGGGAAGTCTCCAGGCCTTTGGAGAAATGCCTGGGCGGGGAGTAAAGCAACTGGTGCTGCACCAAGGTCCTAGTATGGGAAGGGTGGGGTGGCCCCAGTGCCAAGGCCAGGTAAGCAGAGGTGGGATCAAACTCATTCTCACACTTCAGACCTAGGAGGGCTCACTCCCCCAGCCCAAGAAAGGAGCCAGTCAATGACACTCAGTAAACTCACAGTCTGCCTCCAGTCCACAAACCCACCCTATGTATGTGTATGTGTGTGTGCATGCATGTGTGTGAATTAGGACTCTAATTCCCACTTTTGGCAACAGCACCTATCAATGCCTGCACATGAGAGCTGCCGAGGCCCTAACGAGTACCACCTCATTAAATTGGTGTCAACATATTAGAACTGTGCAAAATGTATATACATGAAACATTAACCAAATGTATCTGGATAACAGAAGCAGCATGCCTAGTCAGTAATTTTCCTTGAGCAAGAAGGAATTCTACCAGAATATATCCCTTGGCCTTGAACTAAAACTTTTCCTGAGTTTCCAGCCTGACAGTCTACCTCATCACATCTTGGGCTCTTAACTTCCACACCCCTCTATAGCTTTTCAAGAAGGAAAGCTCTTGCGGCGGACACCATAATGTGCCATAACATCTCATGTATCGAATCAACAACTTATTATTCTCAGCTAGTGGAAGTGAAGCTAGAGGCAGCCCTCAGTTGTCAGCTGTCTTTAGGGATTAACTTATCCAATAAAAAATTGTCTTGCTCAATGTCTCCTTTATTCCAGGACCATTCTGCTCAATGACTAATCAGTGCAAAGGTATAAAGACTCAGTCTCTTCAGTGCAACTCAGGACAAATTTGATGAGATTTTCCAGCTTGAGTTGAGGCTTTTGTTGGGTTTGCAGCGCTGGCCATCCCCTACCTCTATCAAATACTGCTTGCTTCCTTTCTCTTCCATAGGTATTACTCCCAAGAAGACCCCCTTATAAAGGACTGCATTCTAATCTGCATCTTGGAGACTATTTCTGAAAAGATTCAATCTGCAAAACTTGTTCTCTCTACCATGAAAACATTCTGCATTATCTTTACCCCTGCTAGAAAAGTACAGAGTATATCAGCAATCTCCTTTTGCAAACTGATATCCCAACTAAAAGTAAGATTAAAGTCTACCTTTCCTGAATGCACTTGTAATTTCTATGGATGATTTGCCTGAAGCTCTTCTTACTTGGCTTGGCAGTGTGATGCAAAACTTCCCCCTTCTCCTTGCTATCTCGAGTGCTTCATCAGTCCTCTGCATTTCATATTTTTACACTCATTCATGCCTCCAAAATCACATTCAAATTCTTCAAAAAGACTCCTCATTTGGCTACACTCTCAGCATGGCACCAAGACAGTCCATGTGCAGTCAGCCATCTAACAAAAGAACAAGATCCAATGACCGTTCTACGAGGTATATTCTGTCTCTAACAGTGTTTTTCTCGGTGCCTTCCCTCACTTGACTTGGAGAGTGCCCTTCCTCTCTACCATAGCAGTTATCTCCTTTGTAAGGACTCACTGAAAGAAGATTGGATCATAACATTTTGGAGATTATCTGTTAATTTTAGTGATTTGTGGCTTCTTTATTTTATGTACACAAATATTCTGTATTTGACTATTATGCTACTAATGTTACTGGAAAGTTTGGGGTGTTTTCTCTTCATCTCTGCTACACTTTGCAAATAAAATTAAATCAACATATAGTTTTACTACATTTCATAATGCTAATAAAAACTGCTGGCAGGCTTTGCTTTCGGAGTGGTTTTACTAGTTTCCTAATGAGTTCATTGAGTCACTACTTTAACTCAAGGGTTCGGTTGTAATTATGACCAGACACTGTAAGATAGCTAGCCAAGGTCAGGAGTGCATTTTTCTCATGGATCAGAGTTCTCTATTGGAAGATAAATAGCCACTGATATCATTAATATCATAGTGCAGCCTTTTGAACTAACTATGCATCTTATAAAACCTAGGTCTTCCACATCTCACTGAGCCCCAAATAGAAATGATAGCATGAGTCCTTGCTAAGAGTGGGATTTGCGGAAATGACTGAAATGATATGGTTTACAAACTTACAACATTATACCTCATTACATCAAAATCTTCCATCTTCCAAACCACCAAGCAGAAGTACATCCATTACCTATTCATACTATGTATGCTTTAATGCTTAGATAAAAACAAAGTTATACAATAGTCTATCTTCCTTTAGCTTCAGACTAGATATTTTATGTTCCCAAAAACATTGCCTAATTAAATGAATTTTTTCTCTCTGTTTTAAATATATGTATTTGCTTAAATCTTTGATCATGTTTTTGGTGTTCTTCCTTTTCTGAAATTCATTTCAATAATACTATTCTTTAATCTTATTTCTCTGATTAAAAATATTCCACCTTACTAATGAGATTCCAAAGTTTCTTTCACATCATTAGTAAAATGTGTCCCAGTAGGTAGCAGTCAAATAGACAAGATCATTCAAGCCTTTTTCAATTAGTTAAGAAACTTTTGATGCATCACATTTATCGTTCTCAGTGAACAAAATATCTTAGAAATATTTTCTTCAGGTCAAAGGGCAAATTTAGCATAATAGCTAGCCAAACTTTTATATAATTAAATCATATGGGAATTTAGGCCTTCTGTTACTTTAGTTGCATATGATACGAGTAGTGCTTGCTAAATCATGACCCACTGAGAATGGAAAATAATTGAGAAAGTGACCTTGGCACATTAGAAAAGGAAACATGGAGGCTTTTGACAGCATAAAATAATATAATTACAAGTAGGCTAAAGTTCAGAGGGAAAAAAAAAACCTATAATTGTATAGAAAAACAAAAGGTAGCTAACTCTGCTCTCACATTATTGGGTGAGGATTTTGGGTTCCAGTATGTGGCACACTATATTTTAAATGATTTATAAAAATAAATATGTGCAATACTAAACAAGTAGTTTAGATATTTGGAAATGATATTTTCCATGATTATCGGCAATTAAACTTTTAAAAAGTATATAGAGCCATTAGGTGAGCAATAATACCAGTCATGCTGCTGGGACAGAATAAAAGAGAAACATTTTCCAAAGGTTAGGTTTGATGTAACTATCAGTTGCATAGTGAATTTAATGCAACTATGTATTCGTGGAGTTAGACACATCCAGGTTTAAGTTTCTGTTCTGTCATTTATATGCTAGCTGATGACCTTGTGCAAAATACATACCTCTCTGTGCCAGTTTTCTGATTTACAAAATGGTGTCAAGTATTGAACTTTTATCAAGATTAAATTAGAAAATGTATATAGAACAGTTCAGGGCCTAGCACATAGTAAGTATTAAATGTGATACTATTTTATCAGTAACTTTTGAGAATACGGATGGTTGGAATTAGACTGAATTTCCAAGAGTGCTTTAAGTCATACAACCCTGTAAGAAGGTTCTGAAGCACAGAGGTGACACCCAACACAAGAAAGAAGCAAATAGTTTTTATTCTTCCCTGCATCTTTCCTTTCTCTATCTTCAATAACAACTTTGGGTGGCTTTTAGGAAATTCCTCTCTGAGGAACTAAAATTTGTATATTCATCAATCCTAAAAATGTCTGTGTAATTTTTATGGGAACTGTATAGAAAAACATTTTAATACCTCAAAAATTCTTCATGAAATTGAACAATTCAGTGTTGTTCTAATTGCAGTTAGGGAATTACTTGTCTCTACAGACAGTGTATTTGGGAGATGGTACTTCAGGCAGTTGACACTTAACACCTGTTACCAAAGCAGTACTTGTTCCATACACCAGCTGGGCAAACACAGAAACAGGGATGAGAGCTAGACTTTAAAGATCATTTTATTGCAGTTATTAGAAAGCTGAAACTGGATCCTTTCCTTGCTCCTTATACGAAGATTAATTCAAGATGGATTAGAGACTTAAATGTTAGACCTAATACCATCAAAACCCTAGAAGAAAATCTAGGTAGTACCATTCAGGACATAGGCATGGGCAAGGACTTCATGTCTAAAACACCAAAAGCAACGGCAGCAAAAGCCAAAATTGACAAATGGGATCTCATTAAACTAAAGAGCTTCTGCACAGCAAAAGAAACTACCATCAGAGTGAACAGGCAACCTACAGAATGGGAGAAAATTTTT
>NC_045437.1:96200262-96223988 GCF_002776525.5 Piliocolobus tephrosceles | reverse complement strand
TGATATAAATGATGAATTGATGGGTGCTGACGAGTTGATGGGTGCAGCACACCAACATGGCACAGGTATACATATGTAACAAACCTGCACGTTATGCACATGTACCCTAGAACTTAAAGTATAATTTAAAAAAAAAAATGTTTATCCTTTAATTTCTTATTCTTTAATTTCTTTTGGCTGATTAGTCCCACAGAAGAACCTGGCCATTTGAAACAAATGTTCTGATTAAAAATTGTGTTAGGAAAATGTGATTCATCCAAAAAGACACATCAAATTATTATGCCTTATTTCTAATTTTTGTCATTTTTCCTTTATTTAATATTTGTTTGGAACCCATATTGGTTAATGAAGAAAAACATAATTGTCTTTCTACTACATAACAGAAAGAATAGGTAAGCTTTTAAAATCATTATGCAAAAGAAACATCAAATATATATAACGGATAATTCAAAGTATCTTTTGACTATAAGTATTTACATTTAAGAACATTTTATTGGGCAAATCTGAAATGTCACATATTCATTACAACTCTATTAGAAAAAATTCATTATAAAGTACCTAGGGGCAAGAAAAAGAAAATAAAGTTTTATTTTACATGAATAGACAAAAAGTCAAATACTGTTATATTTCTTAAACTTTGGAAAACTTTCATTATTAAAGTATTATTTATTCCTTACATTATTTTACTAAAAGATGTTACTTCTAATGAGTTAGAGCATGAGCTGTTATTATGAAGTTATTGCACCCAGTAGAATTATTAAATTCCATCAAAGCAAAGGCAAGAAGCTGTTCTAAGGTTCCAGTTTGAATCTAAAAGCTAAAATTTTCAGGAAGTAATAAGGTGAGGTTTTGGTTCCAAAACGCATTAAGTTGTCAGTTCTTTGGTGACACGTGTTTATAGGATAGATGTTAAGTGAAACATTGCCTATACACTCCATTTTTTTAATTAAAAAAAGAATTTGATAGACAAAAAAAAGAACATACAGTTTTATTTATACTCAAAAACAAGTAGATTATGTACATATATATGAAGATAAAACTTAAAGGGATAATTGCATAAGATTGCATGTAGAGAGCTTTGAAAACCTGTTTACTTGTTAATGCTGTTTTGATGTATCATGTGACTTAGTTCTCCCGACCCATCATCCAGAGCTCTCTTGAGGAGCTAAGTGCTCATCAGTTCCGTAACTTGGAAACTGTCTAAGTTTAGAGGCACTTGTATTTGTTAGTAAATAAGGCAAGATGATATTGTTTCACAGGTTTTAGTGCAGAAGACTGGATAAGCTGCTCCACCCAGTACACTGATGTTCATTTCATGGTCATCTCATCTGTTGACCACGGATATAAAACACTTATCTTCAATGACCTTTCTGTACACATAAAAGCACACCTGTCTACCTGGCAGCAGTTGGACCTCACAATATGGATTGTGCCTTCACCCTGAAATGTCTATGATGTCCTATCGCCATGGTGATCTCTTAGGGATCTCTTGCCCTTTGCTCTGCCACTGTCTGTGCCTGCCAGGCCACTGGGCCATTGTGGCAGACAGTGTTTGGTGCCCTTTGTGTGGAGGACACTGAGTGTGTGCTCAGGCAGACACAGCACTTTTGACAACTTTATCTCCTTCTTTCAAAACTGGGTCTGAATTATGTTTGGTTTTAGGCCAAGGAGGTGTATGTCATAGAACAATGAGTTGGGAGTACAGAATCCTGTTTCTTAATAGAAAAATCCAGTGAACTTCAGCTATCAAACACATGCAACTTATATCCCAAAGTTAATGCTCAGAAGGCAGTATGAGCATAATGTAGTGTTCCTTGCCATGGAAAATTTAAGTTATCTGAAATTCTGTTTGCTGTGGTTAACTGGTTCAACCCTAAGCCCTTTGAATTCTAGCATGAAACATCATTTTAATAAATCCTATGTTTGCACTACATATTGATTTTAGTTAAAATCCATTTAGAAGTCTATATCCTAAGCAAAGTAATCTTAATTTGCATGAGAAGAGAAGAAATGCACTAAACTGAAGGCATTTGACGACAAAATACCTTTCTTCTTCAATCCACTCTAATCCTAAGAATCTATAATTCCCACAGTTCATTTAACAATGTTTAATTGCATTTCACCATCTCTGTGGCCATTGCTGAACGGATATGGCTTCCACTGAGATTTGAAAAAAAAAAAAAAAAAATGAAATCAAAGCATAGTTTATAGAAAAAAAATTGTCAAAAAAAAAAAAAAAAAAAAAAAGTCCAGAACTCATAACTTTACCAATGAGGTGAGGGCCTATAATAGTTATTAATGTCCTCTTGCCAGGAATCTGTTCCTTTGCTTCCTTATGGTATTTGCTTCCTTGGCTTACTGACTTACTTTCTGTTACACTTTTACCCTTTTCTTCTTTTTTCTTTTCTTCTTTCTTTTTCTTTTTTGAAACGTTTTAGTCACGATCATTCTTTTCCTTTGTATCTACTGTAGTTTCTACCCTTTTGTTTCTGCACTTTGATTCCTTTCACCTTTAAGTCCTTCCTCTTTTTCAATTTTGTTTTGTTTCTTTTTTTGTTGTTTCTTTTTTTTTTTTTTTTTTTTTTGGTCTGACCCTCATTAGCTGATGAGCCATGCTCTTTTCAGTTTCTACACATGGACCTGAAATCTCTGTGAGGCTGGCATTAGAGGGATCAGACAGCATGAGGGACATGAAATGCAGTCTAGGCTGGAACTTTGTAGTTAAAACAAAGAATTTCTTTAACTATGTCAGAAAACTGAATTTGATAATAGCTTTTCTTCTTGCTGTTGTCGATACAAAGGATAAGGATAAATACAATTACTATCTACAATAGAAAGTTATTTCTATTATTAAGGAAACCCCATTCTACTGTTAACCACTTGTTTTACATTTGTAGAAGGTGTGTGTGTGTCTGTGTAAGAGACAAAAAAAACAGATCCATGAGGATGAGAATTCACAGCAGAGAACTGGACTTCATATGCAAATATTCCTACTTCCTTCTGCATTGCAATTGACAAGCAATTGTTCAAATTAAAAATTACAATTGTTACTACTGTTACTAAAAACACTAGATTTTGAGTTCAATGCTCACAATTTTGCAATAATATTATCCCTCTTAATTTTAATAACAACACCAGAAGAGGAATTTTGGCTCTGTTAACCAGTTTATGTCTGATAAACTGAGGCTTCAACAAGCTAAGTAATTTTCCTAAAGTCACGCCGATTTTATGTATTAAAAAACACTTCTGTCTGACTCCGAATTTGAAGATATTTGGTATCTTTTTTTAAAAAATGCTACACACTCATGCACACAGTATATATCTACAATATGATAAATCTGAACAATTCTAAATGAAATTCTCTCCTCCTTGAGCTCTCATTGATGACAAATAAGATATGCAACCAGAGAAGTCAGGTAAATATTGTATTTAAGTAAACAATTTCCTAAGTAATTGCTGTTAGATCAATAAATAGAAACTCTTTTGAGTATATCTAGTATATAGTCTCATATATTTACATTATTATATCTCTCTTTTTATACAGTAAGCATTAAAATAGCATGTAAAATGTGCATTACAGCATTTCTAGTCTAAGTTGATAAAAGGGTCTCAGGGTCCAGCAATTTTAACTTCTGAGCATGCAGTTATCCCTTTAAACTTACATTGATGAAACAGAAAACCTTTAATTTGAATAACATTAATTTGTACTTAAACTTACATTGATGAAACAGAAAAACTTTAATTTGAATAACATTAATTTGTACTTTTTAACAAATACCATAACTCTCAATTAAATTTTATTCAAGCATCACTTGGATTTAATATTCTAGGCTGGGTGTGGTGGCTCACATCTGTAATCCCAGCAGTTTGGGAGGCCAAGGCAGGTGGATCACGTGAGGTCAGGAGTTTGAGACCAACCTGGTCAACAAGGGGAAACACTATCTCTACTAAAAATAAAAAAATTAGCTGGCATGGTGGTGCATGCCTGTAATCCCACCTACTCGGAGGCTGAGGCACAAGAATCGCTTGAACTCGGGAGGTGGAGGATGCAATGAGACGAGATCGCGCTACTGCACCCTAGCCTGAGCGACAGAGCCAGACTCCGTCTCAAAAACAAGAAAGAAAGAAAAAGAAAAAGGAATTTAATATTCTAGCCATGAAAATGACAAAATTCAAATGCAGAGCAATTAAATTACCTGCTTGGATCTACTGAAAATGAACTTAATATTCAAGACAGGCTGTTATAACTAAATACTACATCTATAAAATTCATTTACCCTTGTACTTTCGTAAAGACAATATTTTTGGTAAAAATAAAGGATTACAGAATAAACTTTTAAAATTTGAGAGGTTTTTTTTCAAATTCTGAATCCAGTTTATAGAGTTTGCATCTGGTTTGTAGTTAACTATTGATTAAACTTTATAATAAAAATCTCTATAAAGATTTTTAGTGGAAAACACTAGTGAAACACATAGAGAAACTAGCACTGGGTTTTTAGAAAATTGTATATTAAAGCTTTTTTTCTTTTTTAATTATAGTTCTTTACTTTTAGAATTTTCAAAAGACTTTTATTACATGGCTAGCAAAAGTGAGATGTTTCTACTAGGAGTTCCATTTCTATCAGAGATGATTTAAGATAGCATTTTATAAGAATTCCAAATATTTCTTTTTTTGGAACTTAAAGAACATACTTTATTCCTTTTTATTAATAATTATTTTTATTGTTTATATTTAAGGTGTACATGATATATTGATATCTTGATATACATTTACATAGTAATTACTACAGTCAAGCAAATTAATATACTCATTGTCTCACACAGTTTCCTTCCTTTCTTTTTTTTTGTGGTAAGAGAGCCTAAAATCTACTCTCTTGACAAATTACCAGTAGACAATATAATTTTTTAACTATAGTCCTCATGTTGCAAATTAGATCTCTAGACATATTCATCCTACATAACTGCAGCTTTGTACCCTTTAACCTACATCCTCTAATTTCCGTGTTCTCCCCCCAATCCTGGTATCTACCTGTTTACTCTCTATTTCTATGTATTCCCTATTCTTTTAAATTTAAGACTCTACATACAGGTGAGATAGTGTAGTATTTTTCTTTCTGTGTCTGGTTTAACTTAGCATACTGTACTCTAGGGTCATCCATGTTGTCACAAGTGGCAGGATCTCCTTCATCTTTAAGACAAATAATATTCTACCGTGTATATGTTCCACAATTTGTTTATTCATTCCTTTGTCCATAAGTACTTTAGTTGTTTAAATATCTTGGCTATTGTGAATAATACTTCAGTGAGCATGGGAATGCACATATCTTTACTCGGTGTTGATTTTATTTCTTTAGGTATATACCCAGAAGAAATGTTCCTGGGTCATATGGTAGTCTATTATTAATTTCTTTAAAAACCTCCATGCTATTTTCCACAGTGGTTGCACTGATCTACATTTCTACCAACACTGTTATAAGGGTTCCTTTGCTCTACACCCACACCAACACTTGTTATTTCTTGTCTTTTTGATAAAATCTTTCGTAACAGGTGTGAGATGATAACTTATTGTGGCTTTTATTTGCACTTCCATGATAATTATTAATATTGAGCAGTTTTTCATATAACTACTGGCATTTGTATGTCTTCTTTGGAAAAATATCTATTCATATTTTTTTCCCAGTTTTTAATTGGACTTTTGGAATTTTTGATATTGTGTTGTATGAGTTCCTAATTTATTTTGGATAGTAAAGCCTTATCAGATATATGGTTCACAAATATTTTCTCCCAACTTGTAGACTGCTTTTTTTATTTTATTGATTATTTCCTTTATTGGGCAAAAGCCTTGGAATTTGATGTAGATCCACTTACTCATTTTTGCTTTTGTTGCCTGTGCTTATAATGTTAAATCCAAAAAATATTGCTAGGACCCATGTCAGGGAGCTTTTCCTCTACGTTTTCTTCCAGAAGTTTTGTAGTTTCTGGGTTTACATTTAGATCTTTAATCCATTTTGAGTCAATTAAGAGTCCAATTTCATTCTTTTGCATGTAAATGTTCAGGTTTTCTGACACCATTTATTGGACAGACTATCTTTTCCCATGGTGTTTTCTTGGTGCCCACGTTGAAAATTAGTTGACCATATATACTTGGGTTTATTTGTAGATTTTCTGTTCTGTTCTGTTGGTCTATGCATCTGTTTTTATGCTAACCACACACTTGTAAAAGTTTTTTTAAATTATTTTATTGTTTTCTTGTTTGTTTTAAGTTTCAGGGTACATGTGCAGGATGTGCAGGTTTGTTACATAAGTAAACATGTGCCTTGGTGGTTTGCTGCATCTAACAACCCGTCACCTAGGTATTAAGCCCAGAATGCACTAGCTCTTTTCCCTAATGCTCTTTCCCCTCTCTCACCCTCCCGTAGCAGGCCCCAGTAAGTGTTTTCCCCCTCCCTGTGCCCATGTGTTCTCATTGTTCAGCTCCCACTTATAATTGAGAACATGCAGTGTTTAGCTTTCTGTTCCCGCATTAATTTACTGAAGATAATGGCTTCTAAATTCATCCATGTCCCTGCAAAAGGCGTTATCTCATTTCTTTTTATGGCTGCATAATATTCCATGGTGTATATGTACCACATTTTCTTTATCCAGTCTGTTATTGATGGGCATTTGGGTTGATTCCATGTTTTTGCTATTATGAATAGTGCTGCAATGAACCTATGCTTGCAATCATTCTATCTTTATAATAGAATGATTCATATTCCTTTGGGTAAAAACCCAGAAGTGCAGTTGCTGGGTCAAATGGTATTTCCAGTTCTAAATCATCACACTGTCTTCCACAATTGTTGAACTAATTTACATTCCCATCAACAGTGTAAAAACATTTCTGTTTCTCTGCAACCTTGCCAGCATCTGTTGTTTCTTGACTTTTTAATAATCACCATTCTGACTGGCGTGAGATGTTATTTCATCGTGGTTTTGATTTGCATTTCTCTAAGTATCAGTGATGTTGAGCTTTTTTTTATATATGTTTGTTGGCTGCATGTTTGTCTTTTTTGAAAAGTGTCTATTTGTATCCTTTCCCCACCTTTTAATAGGGTTGTTTGTTTTATCCTTATAAATTTGTTTAAGTTCCTTGCAGATTCTGGATATTAGACCTTTGTCAGATGAATAGATTGCAAAATTTTTCTCCCATTCTGTAGATTGTCTGTTTGCTCTGATGATTGCTTTGTTTGCTGTGCAGAAGCTCTTTAGTGTAATTAGATCCCATTTGTCAATTTTTCTTTTTGTTACCATTGCTTTTGGTGATTTCATCATAAAATCTTTGCCTGTGCCTATGTCCTGAATAGTATTGCCTAGATTTTCTTCTAGGGTTTACCTAGTTTGAGGTTTTCTATTTAAGTCTTGAATCTATCTTCAGTTAATTTTTGTATAAGGTGTGAGGAAGGGATCCAGTTTCAATCTTCTGCATATGGCTACCAATTCTCCCAGCACCATTTATTGAATAGGGAGTCTTTTCCCCATTGCTTGCTTTTGTCAGGATCATTTCTTTATATTTTCCACAATACTCATAATTAAAAATGTAATGTCTCATTTAGAAAATATTTGCATAGATTTCAATGGAAGTAGAATAAAGTGATATTCAACTGTAATTTTTCATAAATATTGATAAGATGGAGTCTGCCTTAAAGCCCACATAAAAACTCTTAATTTCATTTTCATATAATTTCTGTTTAAAGTACTTCTACACACTATAATAAAATTTTTAAAAGAAAAATAGAAGAGGTGCAAAAGGAGTAAAAATCATCACCATTTTTAGATTATAGAGTTTTATATATGGGAAGATCTAAAAGAATCAGCTAATAAACCAGAAGAGTTTAGTAGGATGACTGTAGAAAAAAATACTAGAAAATATATTGACAACAAATTTCATAAACAAAAGCAATAGAAATGAAATTAAAAATGTAATTATTTTACAAAAATGTAAAATAATTTTTTTACAGTTTTGAATAAATGGAAAGCTCTGTTGAACAAAAAAACTCAATATTGCCTATAATATTTGAGTTTTCCTTAAATTATTTGATAAATTATAATGCCACTTAAAATATCATTTTGACAAAACATGACAAGCAATTTGAAACTCAGTCTGAAAGAAATCATCAAATTGGCCAGAAAATCCCTAAAGAAATAATAGCAGTGAGAAGGAAATAGTCCTAACTAATAAAATATATTATTGTGTTAAAGTAGAATAAGATGACATGACATCAGAATTGACAGATCAGTGCGACAAAATAGAAAGCCCTAAAATAGACCCAAGACATATAAAATTTGGTATTCTGTAAAGATAACAACTTAATCAGTAAGAACAAAACAGATGTTTTAAATTGCTATATAGAACTCTGAGGAAAAATAAAGTTGAATTGCTACCTCATTTCTTACTTAATCTTTTTTAAAGATTAAAAGTAACACTGTTATTGTGAAATAATGTGAAAGTACTAGAATAAAAATTGTGTAGTTGTTAAAAGCAATTTAAGAATCAATAACTGCCTTCTAAGAAGGCACAAATCTGAGTCACAAGAGAAAAATTTGATATATTTCAGCAAAATGTCATCTTATGTAGGGCGTAAATTTGAAAAAGAGTTCATTCACTTATTTATCCACTGAATTAATATATGCTGAGCACAAAATGTGAACTAGGAGCATTTTTAAATATTAGGGAGAAAGTAGTGAACAAATTAGACAAAATTCCTCTCCATGCAGCTTATTTCTCAATGAGAAGAAATAAACAACAAAGTTAAAAAGTGGATAAATAATGTCAGAAGGTAATAAGTGCCATGAAAGAAAATTAAGCAGGAAAAGAATGGTAGTTATAGATATTTTGTTGAATAAATTAAAAAGATTGAGATTATACAGTATCATCTATGATACGAAGAAATATTCATTCCTGTATATTATTGGTGGGAATATGCATTGGTACTATCTCTATGAAGAGGAATTCATCAAAACGTAAACTGCATATCCTTTGACTCACTAACTGTACTTCAAGGTGTTTACCCTGAAAATATATTTGTGTGTAACTCAGATATATGTGTACAAGATTATTTTCCCAGCATTATTTATACTGGGGGGGAAAAGGACCTGTAAACAACCTTAATATTTTTCAAAACTAGGTTTAATAAAATATGAACATTCATAGAAAGGAAGACGATATACATCTATTAAAAAGAATAAGGTATATTTGTTATTCTAATCTAGAAAACTCTCCAAGAGATAAAGCAAATGACAAAACAGTTTATATGTATTATCTCACATGTATAAAATAAGATGTATCCATATGCTTGTATACATGCCTGGAAAAATTCTGGAAGGGTACACAAGGTAACTCCTGGGGAGTAGATGAAAGTCTTGAGAGAGAGATGGACACATTTTTCATAGCACTGCTTCAAAATTTTTATTACATGCATTGTTATTTTCAGAGAGATTTAAAAAAATGTTGGCCAAAGTGGGTAGATCGACTGAGGTCAGGAGTTTGAGACCTGCCTGGCCAACATGGCAAAACCTCATCTCTAATAAAAATACAAAAATTAGCCAGGTGTGGTGGCACACGCCTGTAATCCCAGATACTTGGAAGGCTGAGGCAAGAGAATTGCTTGAACCCAGGAGACAGAGGTTGCAGTAAGCCAAGATGGTGCCACTGCACTCCAGCCTGGGTGACAGAATGAGACTCCGTCTCAAAAAAAAAAAAAAAAAAAAAAAAAAAGTTAAGCACTGAAGCAAATATTATTCATTTTGTGAAAAAATGAAATGTCTTCATGACAATATTGCACTAGATTAGTGATCAAAATAAATACTAAATGTATCCAATGAGGATGTCCTGTATAAATAAATGAGGCCAAGAGATCCTCTACAGGTTCTAAATTTTGTTGGCTGCATGACTATAGCAATCACATTAAAAGCATAATTAGCAAAATGCTGTCCAAAATTGCAGTTTAAAAAAAGACAGAGGACTGCATCACAAACAAATGTGTATCCTCTTTAAATTATAAAAAGGCTTTAGGAGACACTAATATATAACATGGTTTAATGCCTTAAAAATACTTTATATAGCATTTTAATGTATTTATTTTATTACCTTTTAATAAATTGTTATTCACTCAAGACTCATCAGTTGGGAACTACTATGATTCTCATGCACCCCAAGTTTTATGAGTCTACTATTTGGTAGACCATCATCATAAGGCTGTATTCACACAGCTATTATCTATACTTACTCTAATGTATAGCTGTTGTGCTAGTGAGAAAGTAAATGCCTAAAAACGACAGTGGTGCACTATACATTGGAATGTACTTGGACACCTGAAACATATGTTCTAAATTTGTCTAGACAAAAATGCATTATTTTTCCTGTGTTATACTTCAACAAAATTAATAATGAGACATTTCAGTGACTTGGAATCAAATGTAGTTGACACTCTTCTAGTGATATGGGATTGTAATAGCTTATTCATTGGGGGTAGTAATAAAGGCCATATAACAAAGCATAAACTATTTTTCAGCTTGAGCTCAACCTATTTCTAATAAAGTTATGTAAATTTTGTATATGTTTTCCTTATTTACTCAAAAGACCCCATGAGATGCAATTATCTCAATTTAGAGGAATATTAAAGACAGATGATTATCTAATAATTTGGAGAATGCCCATAAAGTGGTAAAGAATCTATAGGCACCTTTAACATCTTATGAATGAGGTTCACATAAAGGTAATTTTTTTCATATGAAATTTTTACCTGAACTGATCAATCATTTGCACAGAAATTGCTCCATAAGATTTTGAAGAATAATCATTGCATGAATTGAAACATTCAAATTTGATTTTTAAAGCCCCTGATTGTATTACATGAATTTACTATAAAAGAGTTAGAAAAAAATTTTTCAGAGAGACACAATCAGTAGACTCATGTATTTCAGAAGCCTGCCAAGCAAGGTAAATTACCTTTGATGTAAAAGCTATCTTACCCATAATTCTTCACATTTGCCTATAACATAAAAAATGATTTCCCAATGGGTTACGTAAATCTTAGTAGACTATATATTACTTGTAGTTGAGAATTTTGAGGTGCTACTTCTTTCCCAGAACTATTCTCTTTTCTCAGATTTGTAAATATATTTATTTTGCTTATTATGTGTATCTTTGCCATTTGCATGCCTAGAATTTCTCAACAGTGACCTTAAAATTTTTTATTTAAAATAATTTATACATACCATGTTATAAGCACATATGCAGATCAGATTTGCCTATCCTCTTTTAGCATGATGCATGCTGGGACACATAATCATAGGCTGGCAAAGAGAGAGCAAAATCTGGAACTGGGAGAAGCAATTATAATAATTGCCCATAGGTTGGGTATCGGTGAAGTCCCAGGCAAAATGCCAGTATATGGCAATCTTAAGCAAGGCTTAGTTGGACTTTTTTAAGAGGCTACAGTAGCAGGGAGTATAATCTGACCAAAAGAGAAGAATTATGTGGGAGAAAATTCAGTAAGAGTTCTACCAATTCCTTCTATGGCAGAACACTGGCCTGTTACCAGAAGTTCAGGATATAATGGCCTACCTCTCTCCAAAAGGGACTTACAAGCATTCAGGAGGGTTTAAGGATATAAGAAAAGTGGTACTAAAACAGACATATAGACCAATGGAACAGAATACGGAACCCAGAAATAAGACCACACACCTGTAGCTATCTGATCTTCAACAAACCCGACAAAAACAAGCAATGGGGAAAGGATTCTCTATTTAATAAATGGTGCTGGGATAACTGACTAGCCATATACAGAAGATTGAAACTGGACCCCCTTCCTTACACCATATACAAAAATCAACTCAAGATGTATTAAAGACTTAAATTTAAAACCCACAACTATAAAAACCCTGGAAGACAATCTAGGCAATACCATTCAGGACATAGGCACAGGCAAAGATTTCATGACAAAGATGCCATGAGCAATTGCAGAAAAGGAAAAATTGACAAATGGGATCTAATTAAACTAAAGAACTTCTGCACAGCAAAAGAAACTATCAACAGAGTAAACAGACAACCTACAGATGGGAGAAAATTTTTGCAAACTATGCATCTGGCAGGGGTGTAATAAAATTAAACAAATTTACAAGAAAAAACATTAAAAAGTGGTCAAAGGACATGAACAGATGCTTATCAAAAGAAGACATACATGCAGTCGACAATCGTATGAAAAAAAAGCTCATCACTAATCATTAGAGAAGCACAAATCAAAACGACAATGAGATATCATCTCGCGCCATTCAGAATGGCTACTATTAAAATTCAAATAATGACAGATGCTGGCAAGGTTGTGGAGAAAAAGAAACATACACTGTTGGTGGGAGCATCAATTAGTTCAACCATTGTGAAAGACAGTGTGGCGATTCCTCAAAGATCAAAAGACAGAAATACTATTGAAATCAACAATCCATTACTGGGTATATACCCAAAGGAATAGAAACCATTCTATTAAAAAGACACCTGCACACATATGTTAATTGCAGCACTATTTGCAATAGCAAACACATGGAGTCAACCCAAATGATAGGCTGGATACAGAAAATGTGGTACATATACACCATGGAATACTATACAGCCATAAAAAAGAATGCAATCATGTCTTTTGCAGGAACGTGGATGAAACTGGAGGCAATTATCCTTAGCAAACTAACGCAGGAACAGAAAAACAAATACTACACATTAATTGGGAGCACATTAAATGAAGAGAACACATGGACACGAAGAAGGAAACAACACACACTAGAGCCTATTGGAGGGTGGAGGGTGGGAGGAGGGAGAGGATTAGAAAAAATAACTAATAGTTACTAGGCTTAATATCTGGGTGACGAAATAATGTGTACAATAAATATCCATGACACAAGTTTACCTATGTCACAAACCTGCACATGTACCCCAGAATTTAAAATAAAAGTTTAAAAAGGAGTTTACTGCAGCCATCTGAATGAATCTCATTAACGTAACATTGAGTGAAAGAAATGAGACACAAATGACTCCACACTGTATGATTCCAGATATATAGAAGACAAAAGCAAGCAAACTAATCAATGCTATTAGCATTTGGGGAATGG
The DNA here is from genome assembly GCF_002776525.5 of Piliocolobus tephrosceles. Taxonomy (NCBI): domain Eukaryota; kingdom Metazoa; phylum Chordata; class Mammalia; order Primates; family Cercopithecidae; genus Piliocolobus; species Piliocolobus tephrosceles. The sequence continues at coordinate 96,210,848 of NC_045437.1, read as the reverse complement.
TGAATGGAAGGATGCACAAGAGAGGTTTCCGCGACTGGTGATGTATTGAGTCTTGGTGCTGGTTACATGCACATGTATGTTTATTGTGGCACTCTTCACAACGGCAAAGACTTGGAACCAACCCAAATGTCCATCAATGACAGACTAGATTAAGAAAATGTGGCACACATACACCATGAAATACTATGCAGCCATAAAAAAGGATGAGCTCATGTCCTTTGCAGGGACATGGATGCAGCTGGAAACCATCATTCTCAGCAAACTATCGCAAGAACAGAAAACCAAATACCATGTGTTCGCACTCATAGGTGGGAATTGATCAATGAGAACACTTGGACACAGGAAGGGCAACATCGCACACCAGGGCCTGTCCTGGGATGGGGGGAGGGGAGAGGGATAGCATTAGGAGATATACCTAATGTAAATGACGAGTTAATGGGTGCAGCACACCAACATGGCACATGTATACATATGTAACAAACCTGCATGTTGTTCACATGTACCCTAGAACTTAAAGTATAAAAAAAAAAAAAGACATTTATATGAAGCTTTTTCCACCACTCTCTTTGCAGCTTGGCCAGTCCCACATGGCAAGATAGAAATTGCAACAACTGAGCCGTTTCATGGGCCTCAGAACCTATATATCAGCCAGATTATAGATCTAGTTGGCAACACAATGTGATTCCAAGTCCTGTCGAATCGTGGTAACAAGAGCGCTGGTATACCTCCTGCTTTGAGCAGGGTTGAGTCTAGATCACAGTTATGCCTATCAATTAATGCTGCCTTGGGAAGCTGGGAAAAGCCAGGGTCAAGGAATTGAAGAAATTGCAAATGCCCCGATGCTCACAGAGTAAAGCTGAAACTTTCAGTCTGGAATTCGGGGCCTGATCAAATGTGACTACAGCCCATCTTTTCAAGATTGTCTTGTACTACTTCATTTCTTCCACCCATCATCTGACTAATAAATTTCATGCCTTAAAAAAGCATGCCTTTTTTAAAAACAATAATGAAGTTTTTATTTTTAAATTCAATTAAAAATATTTTCATACGTTTTTGGTAGGATAAATTGGTATGCATGGATCTGTAGCCCCAAGCACGCCTTTTTATACCTTAGTATTGCCTGTGCTTTTGGGGGGCAATTTTCTATGCCTGCAATGTCCTCCCTCGCTTCCCCATTCCTCTAGTCACATACTCAAGTCAAATATATCTTTGAAGGCCCTGCTCAAAATTAACATCCATGTTCCCTAGATTTTTCACTGCACACCACTTTAGGATGTAGTCTTTTCTTTATTCTCTATGACTCATTACTTCCTACCTTGTAGCAGGGCAGTTGATATAATAGGGCAGTTGATGGTAGAAGTCATTTCTGAGTAAATTGATATTCACAAAAGCCACCAAGACAAGTGCATTTATCTGGAGTCATTGTGCAGTAAACACAACGTGTTTTGGGGAACTCCACTGAAACCACAGACTATGCCTTCAAGAAAAAAAATATATATTACTAGTCCCCAGGGGTTAGTTAAAGGGACATTGTCAATGGTGGTAGATTTCAGACCATCCTGCTCAATTTTTTATATCTATTTACCATGTTGTTGTAAATTTTGATTTTCTCTCAAATGCGTATTTCTCTCAGTGGAGAGCAGATCCTCCTGGGCCTTTAAAAATGATTTAATTCTTAATACCAAAAGCTCAGCAATCTTAAACAGTTCTGTCACACAAACCATAGCATGTGGATCAGGATTGAAAACACTGCAGTGAGGACTCAGAAGTCTAGAGAAATATCATTTGGCATGGAGGAATGCCATAAAATGAGGATGATTGTATGTGTTAGTAACATCCCTTTGGAGGGTCTATTTTACTCTTTCAGGAGTAGGGTGTTCCTTTAAGAAATAAAGGAGTTATTGCAAGTTAAGCAATACGAATGCTGTGATTTTACAGGAGGTAATAAATCTAAACTTATACTGTTAGTATCCAAATTTAACAGCTAGGACTGTGATGGGAATTGCCTTTGTTGCCTTGGAACTCTATTTAAATGATGATTTATACAGACATTTGGGGCATATAAATTCAAGGAGGTCATGCATATTGACTGAATAGTATCAGCCTGACCCATAGAAAAGAATCCCTTGGTCCTATGAGAACTGAAACCATCAGAACATTTTTAAAACATAGCATACCTTCTGGAAGCTTTGTATTAATTCTCAGAGTCAGATTTTACTTGGATTTTGATGTCCAGGTTATAAGGCCCTAGACACTTTTATCCTTAGAACCATGTCTTTACTAGTGTTTGTCATGAAGCTTAAACAGATTCTATGATTAAACTAATCGAAATGATATTTTATAGCATTGTTCTAAAGCTGAGTGATATTTCTTCTAATAAACTCATTCTTTTCAAAAATAAAAATAAAGCATAGCAGACCAATCCTCAGCTTCAAATAGCTTCTGGAAAATCTCTGGTAAACACAATATGGTCGGGGCGGGGAAATGGGATGTGGGTGTTTTATGTATGTATTATTCAGCAGCACCAGGAATAAGAAAGTTTTATTTAAGAATAAATACATTTGTCACTCCAGGATGCAAAGGGTTACAATTTTTCACAACTTATTTCATCTTTAAAATTTAAATATATTTCAGAAGTAAGAGGACACGAACACTTTCAAAGAGGAAGTGGTCATTACATCATGTAACACAAAGAATACATTTACTACTAGGCAGTTTGATTGCTACCCAACAAATATTCTGTCACCGGTAAACTGAAAATGTTCCGATTTAGGAACTGAACTTGCTATTTTACAGGAACCATACACACTGATGAAAGATTATACACCTTAGATCTCTTGGTTATTTATTTTGAAATTTTTGAATCTTTCCATATCCATTTGCTTTATCTATTCTGTATGAAGGATTATAACAACATAATTTCAGCTACAAAGAATACCACTGAAATGAAAGAAAAACTCCAAAGAGATAAACACAGTTTCAGTGTGCCGGTGCAATGTAATAATTGTAGAGGATATAGAAAGAGAGGAATTAGAATAAGGAATTGAAACATATTTTGTAAGTAGACAAGTACAGAAATGGGAAAGTGGCTATAAGGCTTGTGTAATCAAGAGAGATTTTTGAAGATGTAAGAAATTATAAGATGATGTGAATAATACAACCAAAAAGATTTTATGCTGCAGAAAAAAGAGGGGAAAATTATTGTAGCATATCCTTAAGTATGCAAGAGGGCACATGCTCTGTTGCACAAGTTGGAGGTTGGCTTTAGGTAAGACAACACATCCAGAGAACAGGAAGAAACAAGAAAATATTGGCACAACACAAAAGTAGGTAGATATTGTGGTGGCAGCCCATTTGTGGTCCTTTGTTTTTCATACGACAGAGTTAAAATTATCAGATGAGAGTGAGGATGAAAAGGGAGGTTTGAGAAGTTTGAGACGGAAAAATGTAAGAGACAGCCTATGAGGTATCTACCAGTGACTCCTGCCTCCTGGTATTCATGTGTTTCTAGAGCCCCTTCCCTTGAGTGTGATCAGGACCTAGTGACACTTCTTATCAATAGAATATGGTAAAAATAGGGGGATGTCACTTCTAAAATCAGGTTATAAAAGACCCATAACTTCTCTATTCCTCTCCCCTTCCCTATGTTCCCCTCTCTCACTCTGTTTCTCTTCCTTCTTACTCTTACTTAAAAATCTCATAACGACCTCCATGTTATAAGCTGCTCTTGAAGGACTGCACATGGCAAGAAACCAGTGTCTCTCACCAAAAGCCAGGGAAGCCTATGAACAGTCATGAGCTTAGAAATACATCATCCCCGCTGAAGCCTCAGAAGACTGCGGCCCTGGCCAACACATTGAGGCTTTATGAGAGACAGTCAGCTAAACTTTCCTCCGATTTTTGACCATGATAACCTGTAATATCATTAATGTTTGTTACTTTACACCGCTAGATATTTGGGTAATTTTTTACACATCAATAGATAACTAAATTAAAGGACCACAGTAAATTGATGGTGATGAATTTTAAGTAAAACTGTATGAATGTGTGTTTATGTTCACTTATGGAGGGAGATATTTAACTAGGGTTGGGGTTTTGCCACATAGGTATGACAAAAAGAGGGGGCAAAGAAGTTGAAGTGCTTGCAAGGGAATGATGATAATGGTTGATCATGGAATTTAATTTGGACAAGGGGGTAACTGAGGATATGAGAAGAGAGAGGAAAGACAAAAAGATAAAAAGATAGATTGCAATCCTGGTAGGGTTAAAGAATGTTTGGTTCAAAGCCCTAGAGGAAGTGAGCTAGAAAGACAGATTGTGGTGGCTGCAAACCAGCAAATTTGAGATTGAGATTATTTAGGTTTTTTGTTGGCAATGTCAAAGCCTACAGACGCCAGTATAGAATAGATGAATATAAAATCACTAAGTCATAATAGAAATGAGTCAAATATGGAAAGAATGAGTTAAGAATAAAAATCTTCAAGAAATTGGAGAGTAATCCAGTTGTTGGTTGATAACTTCAACAATAATGGGTAAGAGAAATTTAATCTGATGGCATTAGGTCAAAAACTGCATTTTTCCAGGAGTCCGAAAAAGATTCACCATCCAAAAGGTGTCATGAAGGATTTTACTAAATATATTAACAACTATTCAAAAATGTTATCACTGGATCATTTGGAACAAAAATACTGAGTAGTTTTCAATCTGCCCAATTTCCTCCAGGAAACTCTCCCCTAATGCTCAAATTCAGGATAATTAGCCTCAATGAGCACCTCATACCTTCCCCATTAGAACATTTATCAAAATATTTGGTGACTGTTGTGTTGTGTGTGCCCCTGATTAGATTATCTTATACATCTTAGCACTGTAATGACTATGTGTGTTGCATTCCAGTTCTACCCAGTGAGCAACATCCTAAGACATTATTTAATGTACTAACAATATATTAAGTCATTCTTAAATGTCGTTGAATATAGAAACATAACTGATTTTCTGAAATCATTTTAAAAGCAAACATATAATGTAGTTGTATATTATTGAGATCTATGTCAGGTACCATTCTACAACCTCTACACATAATGATTCATTTAAACCTAACAATCTCTATGAGACTAGTAACACAACTTCTTATTATTCTAGATCAAAGAACAAAGAGGTGGAAAAGCTTGTTCAGTATCACATAGTGAGAAACTGGGAGAGCCAGGACTGAAATCCAGATAGACTAGAATCATTTCATCATCCACTCATTAAGGTAAAAACACATGACAGTGAAAACGGTTCTTTAACATGGTCCAACACACACCATTTTGATCTCATTAGAGAACAAAGCCATTAATAATAGTAAGAGAATGGAAAAGAGATAGTAGAAACACTTCATTGATTCCAAAGTGTTTCAACTATCAATGATGAAGATTTATATAATTCAAACAACCTCAGTGATGCATGAAGAGGTGAAACATTGAATAAAAATATCAACATTTCTAGCATCATCAATCACTAAAAACGAGTTCACAGGCTTGAAGCAGTCTTTTAAAATATTTCTAAAATTGATTATTTAAACAAGGTAGGGAACAGAAATGAGCTGGACATGCCTGGTGATATTTGACTATCCTTGAACATAATTCTGAGGGAGATTAAGATGAAATAAAAACAAGTTTTATTCATAATCAAATAAAAAGGCTATCATCCTAAAATGGTATTTATATTAGGTTCTCAGCAAAATGAATTAACTCTTTAAATATTATTTTAAAATCTAACATTTTATTTATTCTTTTATACTGCCAGATATGTCTCAAAGTAGAAATTTTGCATCTCATCAGAAAGATGTAATAATTCAAGTTGTTTTTATACACTGTAAGTCATACATAATTGTCATTTTCTCTCATTCTCACATTGTCATCTAAGACTTTATGAAGGCTGCTGTTGTTTAATGATATGAAAAGAGGATGGTCTGAATTATTTTCCTTTCTCTCCCTCTTCTTTAGATATTCCAAAAGGGATACGAGAAACAAAGTTATTAAGGATTCTGGTGTCATTAAGATAGCTGATAAAACTGCACTGCAGTTTACTACTCTACAAGACCCATGTTTAAGAGATTATTGGAAGGAAATCGTATAAGGGAGAATGGTTTGAAAATGCTTATCATTCCTGGGGGCATATGAACATAAACAAAGAAGAAGGCGGAAACATGTAATAATTCTCCTTTGACATTTTTGTCAGAGAACAAAGGACAAGTCATATGAAAATATGGATAACATAAGCAAGACTTCTTGTATAAGTATATGCACATGTACACATGTATGTGCATTATACACAAACACATATGTATACAGGAGTATATACACACATGCTCTTTATATAAACTCTTTTCATATACGTATATGGCTATAAATAAATGTGCAATTTAATTATAAGTAGAAGGAATAGATAAATAGATGAAAAAATTGAAGGAAGATTCAGGAAGTAAAAATATGTTTGAAAATATTACCAACAGAAAAAGATGAGAAGCATGCAGCTTCCTCATTTATACCCAAGAAAGCTAATTCTAAGTATTAGCAAAAAATGTCTTTAGTAGTAAAAGACAAAAAGTTAGAAATATTTTATTATTGCTTGAATGAATATGTTTTTATATTACTTTCTCATCATGTCCCCATAATGCTGCATATTAATTATATTTCTATCCAAGTGAAAAGCCTCACAAAATAACTGAGAAAGCATCAAGGTAATATATAATATCTCCATTGTTCTGCAAACCCCACAAAAAGAATGTAGTGCTGAGTAGAAATGAAGTCTTAATATGATCTGTTTTTCCTTCTGTAACAAGATTTGAAAGCAGGCTCTCTTTTGGCTTGGTAATTAATTTTTCTCACAACTACAGACTGAATGTAGACATTTCTCTCTAAATTTCTCATTTTTAAAACACTATAAACCTTTACTTTTAAAATTAAATTCTGGTGTCCTTGGCAAAAACATATTTATACTATGGCTCCTGTGTGTACGTGTTTACTGAAGTCACTCCAACACATAATGGTAAAGGCTGATGGCATATGGTTGGACAAATCAGCCATCATCTGCTAATTCATAAACTCATATGAACATCCTGCCCCTTGTCACTGTCCTTCTATGATAGGAAAAGAGCCATGTTCTCACTAGTCACTCTTCCATAAACATGCTGAACAGCCATCTACTCAGGGGGTATAGTTTAATCAGACACACTGTTTTCACTGTTTGTTTCCCAAATGAATCATCAGCAAGAGACATATTGTTGAATGGCACTGCTTCTGTCTTATATGGCTTTTTGAAGATGTGTGACCCCCATTTTGCTTCCAGCACTGTTACTGTAGAACTTAACTGCCATCGTTCACAACAAGACCCCACTTTTTTTGCTTGCTTGTTTGTTTTTTTAGATAGAGTGTCACCCTGTGCTGTGGCATGATCACGGCTCACTGCAACCTCCGCTTCCCAGGTTCAATCGGTTCTCCTGCCTCCGGCTCCCAAGTAGCTGGGATTACAGACATGTGTCACTATGCCTAACTAATTTTTGTATTTTTAACAGAGATGGGGTTTCACAATGTTGGCCAGACCGGTCTCAAACTCCTGACCTCAGGTGATCCACCTGCCTCGGCCTCCAAAGTGCTGGGATTATAGGCATGAGCTACCACACCCAGCCAACCCCAGTTTTCAATGATGATTCCAAAGTATAAGGTAAGGTGAAAAAAACTGACTCATAACATCCTTTTGTCTTTGGGTGAATCCAAATTGACCTTCAAATAGTGTTCATGAAATATATTATTTTTAGCACATCATTTCCTCTATGTGTTGGTAGAAAAATAATAAAATTTGTGAGAAAAAAAACATTCGGGCATTTAGATTACCAGGGCTAATCATATCTTTTTTTAGGTTGATCAGCTTAAAAATATATTCCCAAAAATAAGCTATAACCACTTGCTCATGCCTTGTCACTACAGTCTTTGAAGAGAAAATACAAGTATGGTTTGGCAAACTAATTTTTGTAATAATACCCTTTCTTGCTAAATATGTATTTAGACTCCATAAATTCTAATCCCAATGGTAATTTTTCAAGTCTACATCACAATGTATTACATTTTTTTCTGTAACATGAAAAGAGCAGTCACAAAGCTCTTTTCCTTCATATGACAAGAACTAAATCATATTTTGCACTTTACTAATTTTCTGCAACTTAGATGTGATATAGACATATGCTATCTAACTAGCCAGAAGCTCATTTTACTTTCTCTCTAAAAAAAATTGTCATTTTATTTATTGGTAGCTGTATTTACAATCTTCTTGAAAATATATTTATAACCTTCTTGAAAATATTATAACTTGTAACTGTGTTTATACAAAGAGTTAAACTTTGAGTGATGCCAGAAGAGCTTAGGTCTAAGAGAGGAAAGATAGATTTTGCACTTGATCTGCGAGAAAAGTTAATTCGAGTTTACCAAAAAATTCACCGTGTTTTCTAATGCAAAGTGTTAATGACTTATGAGACTTTCTTTGTAACTAAGTTTTATACAATGTTCTCAGGACTCAAGACAAGTAGATTGCCTGCAATAAAATCTAATATGCAAGCATGTGTGATTTTATTAAGTACTTTATCTTTTCCTTTTTGATATTTTTGCAAAAATAACATACTAGGACATTCGCATCGCATGTGATTCTAAAAAAAGAGTCACATTTAAGTTTGCAAAAGGTTTGTTCATTATTTGCAGTTTAAAATTTATTCTGAGTTATAGTACTTAGAATACAATTTGCATTCATTCTTTGGTGCTTTAAGGATTCCTTTAGAGCCATTTTGACATGTTTGTGAATCATGGCTACAGTGTTAACACAATAGTACAACAAAACACTAAAAAATTGCCAAACAGAAACATTGATACACAAAGGATATGAAAATACATTAGCCAACTTCAATCCAGCTAACATATTATCTCATGTAAAAAAAATTGTGTAGCCACTGTTTAAAAATAATTTAAAATATTTAAGAATATCTGTGAAAATTATACTTAATTTTACATTTCAAATTTTAAACGAATGTTTAACATGTTTAATGATCGTTTTTTCTCAGAAACCAGCATATTGGGTTAGGATTCCTCAAATATTTCCAGGGACACTAAGTGTCCAGTACACTCTGAGAAACGCAACTCTGACATATAGTCAAATTCTTCTGACCATTTATTATTCTGAAACTGACGCTTTTGATGGTCATGTTTTTTCACAGTTACCTGGGGAATGTGCACTTGTATCTTTTGGTTTTTTTTTTTTATTTTATAGACCTTTATATTTGCTTATTAAATATGTGCATAGAGCTCCAGATAAGCAAACACCATTCCTCTTAAATATTTTATAAATGTCATGCAATGTACTCTGTGCAGTGATAATCCCTTCTTGGACAGCAAATGTAAAAATTATAGAAGTATTGGTATTGATTACTCTGGGATTATTAGTTACGTTTAATCAAAGTATTTTTAACACCTGTAAGCATTTTATATTCTGAATGTGAAACAAAAAACCAGAAGCCAATATCCCTCTGAAGCCACTCCCCAAAGAGTATTTCACTGTTTGAGTAGAAAACCATTATGCAATAGTAAATTTTTGATGAACTTGTTATATATTGCCAACCATTCAGTATTCTTTAAAAATCTCACAAGATACTTTAAAAATAATGCACATTAAGGCACTTTGCTCTTTTTCAATTCTAAAGAAATAATTAGTTTCCTCCCAGGTCCACATGTGTTTACTTTGTTTCTGGACATGATGGATCTTTGAGCAGACACTGTAAGTTCACATTACTTTTGCCCAAACTCCTTTCCTAAAGCCGTGGCAATAAGCAGAAAAATCTGAGGGTGACAGCAAACCAGAAGCATCAAAAAATATGGGAAAAAAAGGACTGAAAATAATTTGACATTTTAATGTACTTTTACTAAAATTGTCTTGAAGAAATCAGAACTCAGACTTTCTTACACACATTCTACAGTTTAGTAATGTTTTTACATGAGACTAAGTGTAGAGGAGACACTATTCTGTCTCTTTAAAGTACGTAGAGCCTCTGGGCTCTATCCATCCCTGTACCCTTCTCAGCATCATCACCACTCAGATGGTCTCTCAGGAGATTCCAAAGCGAACATAGAAAGGAAATAAAGTAGTGCATTAAAAGACATGTTCTTCTATGTCTTCATAAGAACCATTTGTGTTTTTCAAATTCCAAAATATTGCTTTCATTCAAGGTAGTTGTTTCAATAGTCAAAAGAAAATCTCTAGAAATCAGTTTCTCTTTAGCGCCACAAAAATAAATCTGAATTGTGAATCTTTAGTAATAAGACTTCCATTCTGTTCCATTGGTCTATATCTCTGTTTTGGTACCAGTACCATGCTGTTTTGGTTACTGTAGCCTTGTAGTATAGTTTGAAGTCAGGTAGCGTGACGCCTCCGGCTTTGTCCTTTTGACTTAGGATTGTCTTGGCAATACGGGCTCTTTTTTGGTTCCATATGAACTTTAAAGCAGTTTTTTCCAATTCGGTGAAGAAACTCATTGGTAGCTTGATGGGGATGGCATTGAATCTATA
>NC_045437.1:96128160-96195262 GCF_002776525.5 Piliocolobus tephrosceles | reverse complement strand
CGTAGGTGGGAACTGAACAATGAGCTCACTTGGACTCGGGAAGGGGAACATCACACACTGGGGCCTATCATGGGGAGGGGGGGGGGAGGGATTGCATTGGGGAGTTATACCTGATATAAATGATGAATTGATGGGTGCTGACGAGTTGATGGGTGCAGCACACCAACATGGCACATGTATACATATGTAACCTGCACATTATGCACATGTACCCTAGAACTTAAAGTATAATAAAAAATAAAAATAAAAAAAATAAAAAATAAAAAAATAAAAAGACTTCCAAAACTCAACACCCTGGATCATTGCTGTGTCCTTCCTAATGGTAACTTGGTATGCTATTCATGAGACCATGATGAAAATACATTTGAAATTTTCTTTTAATTTTCCAGTGGCTTCACTCATTCTGAAAGCAAATGTAATATTTTACAATAGCCAAATTATTTGGAAACAAGCCTCAAGAAAAAGCATAACATTAACTATTTGGGATAAAAACCAAGGTATGCCTACAATGTAATAAGATGAATTTTCTTATGTGGCATGTGATCTGGCTCACAAGATAATTTTTAAACAGAATTCAATATAGACAAACAATAGATCGATGATTGTAAATAGATAGGGATATTTCTCATCAACACCAGCATCATTAAAAGAGGTATACTGCCTCAAAGATAAAATTACCCCAGGCATGTTTACTTTTTACAAACCAGTATTTTTACTGTGTAATCAACTTCTCCATCCATTTTCCAGATTTAAATGCATATAAAGAACCACCAAATTAATAGACGCAAAGAGGAGAATCTGATTCCCCAGCAACTGAAGAATTTTTACCTATAAACTCATACACCTACAAATAGCTTTTTAAATTCTTGAATTAAACCATGCACTAAACGATTCACAGTTTACTAAGAAATAAGAGCACAATGTTCTCCAATTCATTTTTACTTCCAGGACATTTTTATCAAAAATTATTTTTATTTACAAAATAAACACAACTCAAGGACCAAGAAACGGATAAGAAGCATTATAAGCTTCTATAGTATTAGTCAAAAGATAGCAGATGTCACTGCTTAGTATTTTAAATAATTAAAGCAATAACTGTATTAACTGAAAAGGCAAAGATTAATAAAAACTTCATTGTCTTCATCCCCCATGAATCCCTGAAACAACTTAGGTAGTCAGACCCTCTGTTCCAGACACCTTGACCTAGAAATGTGTTAAATGGTGAATTAGTGTGTCCTCAGATATAAGGCACACTGTATAATTACTACAAGTGAAATAAATTTCAGTATAAAATGTGACAACTTTAGAAAAAAAGCACTACAGGAAAATGAGTTCTAATAAATAGTAATTTATTTTCAAGCACAAGTAAGTTCATTGGAGCAGTTTATGCCCTAGAGAATTCTATCCATAAATGGGAATAATAAAACGCCACGATATTATTGAGGCATTTTAAAATATAAAAGGTAGCAATGCCAAAGTACAGGTCATGAAGGATTAATGAGAAGAGTTTTGTTCTGAACACAGACCTGTATAAAGGCAAGGAAAACATTAAACTTATAAATGTATGAATGTGAATTTTGATATATTCACCTCCCACAACCCCAGTTCAAGGAAGGAAAACATTATGGGCAACATTTGTTGAGATGAACCACTCATTAGTAAGCACCATCTTCCCAGACAGCTATCTTGGCATCTGCCAACATCACCTTTTCTCAGCACTTCTGAACAAAATCTGTCCAGAGTGCCTGTTTGGTATTCAGGACAGAACAGCCTTTGAAGAACTTTCTGTATTCCCCTGAAGGCCATTTTTCATCCTCAATTCAAAGGACCTAAACTTTCTGGCAGACATTCACTTTTATCTTTTTAGTCTACTGTGGACTATTGCAATAACCACAAGTGTACAGGGCAGTAGAAAAAGGAGTCTTTTGCTTGATTTTCCCTGTATTTATTTACTTCCATTAAAACTTTCTGCCCAAGTAGGCATTTCTTTTTCATTTAGCTGACACATTTGTTCTCTCTCATTTTTTCTCTTTTCTGTTCTGTTGGCAACAGTTTTACACTTTGATTAACAGCACTTACATACCTAAAAATCATTCTGTTGATTGCAGAGGGGACAAGATTATTGCAAAAGCAGAGATGAATAAGGAGCCATCTATTTTTACTACCAGTTAAAAAAGCAACAGGAGGTCAACTTCCTATCAACCAGCACCACAATTTCTTTACTTACAGAAGAAATCAAATTAAGCACATTTATTTGTTCAGCTTTTGGTGAATGTACTGGTGTCTCAAAGTATTGAGGTCAAGTACTCACAAGCTCTAATCAGCCACTATATTAAACCGTCTTTCCAGGGGTTGCTTTTTACTCCTGAGTCTCAACAAATACTGCAATTTGTTTTGTAAATAAAATAACCCTACTTTTAGACAGTCCTGCCCTACAATGAAGGAGAAAATTAATCTTTCCTGAGAAGTGGTGTATACCGTGGTCAGAAGAACAAGGAAGAAGCCAGCAGCCACAATCGCCACTCAGAAACTGGAACGCATCTCCTGACTTGTGCAGGGTAGGAGCAAGAGAGAAGGATGAGCATGCCAATAAAGGCTCATTAGTGATGATAAATCATGCAGGGTCCCAGAGTAGGACTGCACTCATTTACAAGTTAAGTCTCTTAATGAGAATTTAATTTGCTTTCTTATTTTGTCACATGTTTCGTTACAGTTCTGTTCCCCTTGAAGAGTATCCAACATGATCTTTTTATAATATAAATTAAACTACAAAGAGAATACAAACAGTATATTCTGCAATCAACAGAAAGGTAGAAGACACAAACAGGAGGTATTTTACAAATAACAGGCTAGCCTCCTAGGACAGGATAAGAGCAGCCTGCTTACCTTGGTTGCAATCTTTACACCCGTATGAGAAAAATTAGCCTTTTCCAGTCCAGAGTATTCTGGGCTCCTTTCCAAGCAATAATGCTGACCAGTATGTCCAAGATAATAAAGACTCAATTATATAACTCATTTTACACATAGATTTACTACAGATGACCATGTTGGTTACATTGGCTTGACTAGAGTCAGCAGGAGAAACAAGTTGCCATATAAGCCTTAAACTCTTAAAGTTGCAAGTCCAAGTTACTCTTTATATTCATATTCTTCCCCATCGAAGTGACAAAAACTTCTCAAATTCCACCCCAGATCTCCTTACACACTCCACCAAAATGGAGTTAATGAGAGAGATGCCTAGTGGCCTACCTTTCAACACTTCTTCCTTTATTCAAAGACGGCTTTATGAAGTATAACATCATCATCATGAGGTTGGAGTCCTTTTGACAGAACAGGTAATAGAAAACTATGGGGAGCACAGTTTAGAGCAAAACTAACTTTTTAAATACATTTTACTTGTGGGTTCTCCACTGACTTCACTCTTTGGTCAAAAGAATGGAAACTATACTACTCTTGTCCCTGATTTCCCTTGCTATATATTTATTCATTGTCTCTCTTCTCTTTCATTTTTCCTCTTTCTCTCTATAGGTCTCCTTCTAGCTCCTCAAGTCTTGTCTGACCTGCACAGTTTTTTGGTCCACACATTTCTCCAATTTAATAAGGTAACTCTTCGATGAGTTTTTCTCCCTATACAACAGATTTCTCTCTCTAACCAATGTTTTCCAATTAAAATTTGTCAAAATATTCTATAACCAAAATATTGTCTATTCATCATTGTCTTGAGAAAACTAAAATACTTTAAAAGACCGAAGAGAAAATTATGTGTTTAACTTTTTCACAATATAAGAGGTAACTTTCAGTGGACTTTACTGGGAAGAATCAGGCTTGCAAAGGAAGAGAGTAGATTAAGCCAGAGATTGAGGAAAAAATAGATTTGTTTATTTATTGGTGCCTTTTGGTGTTTTAAAATGTCATCATGGACAGATTTATTGAGTCCCTTTCTTCCAGTTTCCTGATATATGACCAATGCCATACACTCTATTGCAGGAAGCCACTGACCAGTTATTTGCAATAAAAATTGCAGCAACTCTCATGTTTCTACCTCAAGGAAAAATCCCTGATCAGCTGAGAGTCCTGACGTGATCTACAACACACCTGTGACAGCAAAAATGCTTCATTAACAAACAAAAGGGAAAATAACATTATGTTTATGAATAAATAATTGCCTTTTGTGGAAAATTGACTTCCTCATACTAAGTAGAATAATGAGGAGACCAGATATTACAGCACTTAAGATAATAAATTTTTGTGTAAGAATCCTTGGATTCAATTATGGCTCTGATATTTATTCAGCAGGAAACATTAGGTGAGTTACTCAATCTTTCTGAGACTTATTTTTATCATTTATAAAATAAAGATTATAATCTATCTAACTCGCAAGACTGTCATTAAGGTTAAATAAGATATTAAATAAAGCAATTGCCATATCTCACATTGTCTATTTAATGCTCAAATAATTATATTTTTAAATAGATACGTAAAAAGGAAAAATATTAATAATTAGTTGAACATCAAAGAAAAATTATCTAATGAACCTGTGTAATGTCAGCTTTTGTTGTACAAGGCATCATGTTAATTTCTGGGACTACAGGAAAAAGCTCAAACAGCATTTCAATTACTTAAGGGAACTATCTAACAACAATTTCTGATTGAAACAAATTATCTGCCTCAGAAAGCCAAAGTAGATCTAATCTGGTGTTTGGAAAATGAAGTAGAAGATATTTAACACTTTGAAATGCAAAATATTTACACAAATTATGGGTTACATAACAGTTAAGCTAATTATGTTCTGTAAAGAAAGTATCAAGGGTATCCACTGACTTTCTCTGATACAAAAGAATTTTTTATTTAATACTTTTCCAGATGGAATTAGTGATGTGTACAGTAGATGTGCTCATAATTATTTATTTTACTTTACTTGTTATGAATTATAGAATTGTATATATTTATGATTTTATGATTTATGAATACAATGTAGAATAAGTAAATTAAACTAATTAACATATCCATCCCCTGAAATATCTATCTATTTTTTTGTGGTGAGAACATCTGAAATTTACTCTCAGCAATTTTGAGATGTTACAATGCACTATCATTATCTACATTGACCACGTCGTGCAAGAGACCAAAAAAAAAAAAAATTTTATTTCTCCTTTCTGATATTTTGTAACATCATCTCCTCTTTTCCCCCATCCACTGTCCTCTGTAACCACCATTCTACTCTCCACTTTTGTAGATTTGATTGTTTTAGATTGTACGTGTAAATGACAATGTGCAATGTTTGCTTTTCTGCATTTGACTTATTTCACTGGTCATAATGTCTTCCCTTTCCATCTATGTTGCTGCAAATTACCAGATCTCATTCTTTTTGAAGGCTGAATAGTATTCCATTATGTATATATATCACATTTTCCTTATCCATTCATCTGTCGACAGACATTTAGGTTGATTGCGCAACTTGTCTATTGTGACTAGTGCTGCAACAATCCTAAGAATGCAGAAATCTCTTGAAAAACTGATTTCAAATACTTTGGTAAATACACAGAAGATTACTGATCACATAGTAATTCTATTTTTAGATTTCTCGAGGAACTTCCATACAGTTTTCCATAATGGCTGTACTAATTTACATTCCCACTAACAGTGTACATAGGTTTTCTTTTCTCTACATCCCTGCCAACACTTGCTATCTTTCATCATTTTAATAATAGTCATTCTGATCTGTGTGACAATCGATCTTATTGAGGTTTTAATTTGCATTTACTTAATGATTAGCAATGTTGGGCATTTTCTAACATATCTGTTGGCCATTTGTATGTCTTTTTTTGAGAAATTTCTATTCGAGTCTCTTGCTCATTTTTACCTGGGTTTCTTGTCTTCTTGCTATTGAATTGAGTTTCTTATATATTTTGGATATTAACCCCTAACCAGATGTATGACTTACAAACATTTCCTCTCAATTCATAGGTTGTCCCTTCTCACTGTTAATTGTTTCCTTTGCTCTGCAGACACTTTTCAGTTTAATATAATGCTATTGGTCTATTTTTGGTTTTACTGTCTGTACTTTGGGGGTCAAATCCAAAAACATCTTTGCTCACACCAGTGTTGTGAAGCTTTTGCCCTATGTTTTCTTCTAGTAGTTTTACAGTTTCTGGTTTATGTTTACATCTTCAATCCATTTTGAGTTTACTTTTGTATACAGTATGAGATAAAAATCCAATTTCATTTTTTGCGTGTGTACATCCAGATTTCCCAACAGCATTTATTGAGAGACTATCATTTTCTATTGTGTGTTCTCGGAAACTTTGTCAAAAATCAGTTGACTATACACGTGTGGGTTCATTTCTGCACTTTTTATGTTATTCCACGGGTCAACATGTCCATTTTTATGCCAGTACCATGCCATTTTAATTACTACACTTTTGCGATATAGTGATGCCTCCAGCCTTGTTCTTTTTATTCCTGATTGCGTTGGCTATCAAAGACCATTGTTGGGTGTCTTGTGGTTCCTTTTAATTTTTAAAATTGTTTTTACTATTTCTGTTAAAAAATGACTAGGATTGTATAGTAATGGCACTGAATCTGCAGATCACTTTGAGTAGTGTAGACTTTTTAAAAATATTCATTCTTTCAAATCATAAACACAGTATATCTTTCCATTATTTATTTTGTCCTCAAGGTCTCAAAGTTTTCAGTGTACAAGTGTTTCATCTCCTTGGTTAAATTTATTTCTATTAAAGTATTTTATGTACTGGGCATATGATCTATAATCCCAGCATTTTAGGAGGCCAAAGCAGGAGGATTGCTCAAGGCCAAGAGTTCAAGACCAGCTTAGGTATTATAATAAGATTCCATCTCTACAAAAAAAAATAATAAAACAAAAATTAACTAGGCATGGTGGTGTATGCCTGTAGTCCCAGCTACTTCAAAAGCTAAGGCTGGGAGGATCACTTGAACCCAGAAGGTTGAAGTGAGCTATGATCATGCCACTGTATTCCATTCTGGGCAACAGAGTAGGCCACTGTTTCAAAAAAAAAAAAAGTATTTTATTTTATTTTTGTAGCTACTGTAAATAGAATTGTTCTCTTGAATTATTTTTTAGATAGTTCATTGTCAGTGTATAGTTATGCAACTGATTTTTGTATGTTGTATCATCTAACTTTACTACATTCACTTATTAGTTGTAACAGTTCATGGCATCTTCAGGCTTTTTCTATATATTAATATAAGATTATGTCTTCAAAAAACAGTGATAATTTTACTTATTTCTTTCCTGTTTTGGATGCCTTTAGGACTTCCAATACTATAGTGACTAGAAGTGGTGAGAGTGAGCACTATTTTTTGTCCCAGGCCTTAGAAAAAGGCTTTTAATTTTTCATTATCGAGTATGTTTGCTGTAGGCTTCTCATGTATGGCCTTTATCGTGTTGAGGTACTTTCCTTCTATGCCTAATTGGTATAAAGTTTCTATTATTGGTGAAAGTATCCATCATTAAAGGATGTTGAAATTTTCAAAAGCTTTTTCTGCATCTAATGAAATGATAGTATGGCTTTTATACCTCATTCTGTTAATGTGAAGTATCACATGTAATGATTTGTGCATTTTGAACCATCCTGGAATCCCAGGGATAAATCTCACTTGATTATGATGAGTGATCTTTCAATGTGCCATTGAATTCAGTTTGCTAGTATTTGATGGGTAATTTTCTTTTCTTGTAATTCCCTTTTCTGGCTTTGGTATCATGATAACTCTGGCCTCATAAAATGAACTTGAAAGTATTTCCTTATCTTTGATTTGGAAGAGTTTGAGAAGGTTTGGTATTCTTTAAATGTTTGGCAGAATTCAGTAGTAAAGTCATCAGGTTCTTTGCTTTCCTTTGATAGGGGACTTTATATTGCTGATTCAGTTTGCTCACTCGTTATTGGTCTTTTCAGATTTTCTGTTTCTTTATAATTCATTCCTGGTAGGTTGTATGTATCCAGAAATCTGTCTATTTCATCTAGGTTATCCAAAATGTTGGCAGATAACTCTTCATAGTAGAACTTTGTATTTTTGTATACCAGTTATGATGCCTCCTCTTTCATTTCTAATTTTGAGTCTTCTCTTTTTTCTTAGTCTAGCTACAGGTTTGTCTATTTTTTCTTTTCAAAATGCCAACTCTTAGTTTTATTGATCTTTTATATTGTTTTTCTAACTCTATTTTATTTATTTCTTCTCTGATATTTATTATTTACTTCCTATGCTAACTTTGGGCTTCATTTGTTCTTTACCTTGTTTCTTGAGGGGCAACATTACGTTGTTTAGTTGAGATCTTTCCTCTTTCTGAAGTGCATATTGCTGTAAACTTCCTTCTTAAAATGACTTTTGTTACACCCCATAAATTTTGTTATGTTATGCTTCCATTTTTGTCTCAAAATATTTTTTTTAATTTCTGTTTTAATTTATTTATTGATCCACTGGTTGGTTGGGAACATGTTGTTTAATTTCCATGAATTCGTGAATTGTCCAAAATTCGTTCTGTTCTTGATTTCTAGTTTTATACCACTGTGGTACCAAAGGTACTAAAGGTATTTAATATGACTTCAATCTTCTAAAATTTGCTAAGGCATGTTTTGTGCCCTAACATGTGATCTATTCTGGAGAATGCTTCGCATATTCTTGAGAAGAATGTATATTCTGCATCTGTTGCACGGAATGTGTTGTATATGTGTGTCAGATCCATTTGGTCTTAAATATTGCTTAAGTTTAATGTTTCCTTATTAGTTTTCTGTCTAGATGATATATTCACTGTTGAAAATGGTGGCCACCAGGGTTGCTCACACCTGTCATACCAACACTTTGCGACGTCAAGACTGCAGAATCACTTAAGGCTAGGAGTTCAAGTCTATACTGGGCAATATAGCAATATCTTATCTCTACGAAAAATAAAAAAAAAAAAAAATTAGTTGAGCATCGTAGCTCATACCTGTAGTCCCAGCTACTTAGGAGGCTAAGGCAGGAGGATCACCTGAGCCCAACAGGATGAGGTTACAGTGAACTATGGTCACGCCACTGCACTCCAACTTGAGCAACAGAGTGAGACCCTATGTCTAAAAAAAAGAAAGAAGAAGAAAAGATAGTGGGAAGTGATCAATGAAGTTCCCTAGTATTACTAGTATAAGGAGGAAAAGGCACTTTAATTACCTATTTGTGGAAGGGTAAGTTGGTGTGATCTTTTTAGAAAGAACATTTGGTGAAATCTAGCAAAATGTGTGTGTGTGTGTGTGTGTGTACATATATATGAATAGCTACCATTATTCAACCAATTGCTGTAATTTCCAAGCAATTATTGAATAATTTTTTTATTGAATTCTTATCCAACATTTATCATAAATAAATTTCCATATGTAATAAGGTCTTATCCCTACTCTAATTCCATTTCTGTGTGTATGTATGTGTGTGTATATATGTATATATACATTTATACATGTTATATTTTAACCCAAAACCTCATTAAATACATCTTTTCTTTCTCCTCCTCCCCCACCACCTCTTCCCCCCTCTTCTTTTTCTCCTCTTTTCTTATCTATAGGAGCATAAAATTTAAAAACAAACTAAAGAAAAACAAAACAAAACAAAAAATCTTTCTACCTAAATTGATACATAGAAGCAGTTCTTAACTAAATTAAGAGAAAAATGTAATATAGTAGATTCATGCAAAATAGAAGACAAAATGCTGTCTACAAAGTCCAGTATTGTATCTGTTTTCATATAAAACTGATTACCCATTGTTCAGTAATATGTTTAAACCAAGCATGAAAGTACAGTATGGTATCCATCAGTAAAGTTTTCAATTGTTTTATTTGAGTTTATCTTCACTTTCAGATACATAAATATTCTGTTCTAATCATATTATGTTTTTTCTTTCTCCTTCATCCCTAATTTTTAAACTCTTAATTCTGTTTTAACATATCTATTGTCATTCCCTTGATTTCCTTAGTTGTTTAACATTTATTTCTCCTCTGTGTCTCACTAAGAAAAACAACACCCAAAGGTTAGTTTAAGAAATTATTACTAATGGCCACTGTGACCCAGTGACAGTTTTAGGCCACATCATTTAGATTTTCTGTGCCTCTTGTTTCTCATTTTCTGAAACTTGTCATAATGACACTGACCTCCTGGCCCCCCAAGGAGGCTATGAAACTCATTACTGTTCACAAGACACAGAACTATTATTTTGGCTGAAGACACAAATGTTTCCCATCTATGACTTTGCAGTCTGTCATAGTATTTCCCTATATCTCACAATCTTTCTTTTTTTATGCTAAAAGAACAGAGTTACTCCTTGACATTTTTAAATGTATTATATCACTTTGAGATGAAGTTTTCTCCAAAACAAATAAATAAAACTAAAGATATAAGGTCTCTTATCCATGAAGGTTAGGGGCCATGGCTGATAGAAAACAATTTTGTAAAGCACAGATTTTCAGACCCAGGATTTAATTTTGTCTTCCCTATATGACAACTGCTGTCTAAGGGTATTTTG
This sequence comes from Piliocolobus tephrosceles, assembly GCF_002776525.5. Lineage (NCBI taxonomy): Eukaryota > Metazoa > Chordata > Mammalia > Primates > Cercopithecidae > Piliocolobus > Piliocolobus tephrosceles. The sequence goes on along the minus strand of NC_045437.1, from coordinate 96,184,737 downwards.
ATGCTATTATGATTGGAAGAAAGAGGGTGAGAGATTATACTGAATGTTGGATATGAGCATCCCTGAAGGATTATAAGAGCTTTATTTTGAACAAGAGAAGATAATCTGTTTGGGAGTCTAAGGTTTGCAACCTTAGGTCTAACCTTGCCAGGTTCGCCGCATGTAAAGTGGGTTGTTTCTTTCATTGTGTTCATGTTGGGAGATAGCTCTCTCTGCCTTATCCCCACTTTGTTTTCACTGTTATATTCCCAGAACCTATTAATAGAACAATAACTGGAAAATAATTGCTGACTATGTGATTCTTATTCCATCTAACAGCTTGGGAAATATTGTAGCACTACATGTTCATCATAATCTATGCTCACTCTAAAAACAAGGAAAACCAAACAGAATTTGCTTGAGATGTCACGTAGTGGCAATGAAATCTTTTATCTTTCTATAAATCAAAAACAGAAATTTTCTGAGAGAAATTACTATCTAAAAATAAACTGTGGAATGAAGTATAGCACCAGAATTGTGTCTTATTTAGAAGAAGCAGGAGCACATCCATAATGCACATACTAGAGTTAATTTTTTTTCTTAGATAGCTTAGAGTGTTTAACAAATATTTGGGAAAATATTTTTTACCTAGTTCATCAAGATCCGAATTGAATATCCCAGGAGCAATTAAATTGCTTAAGTCAAACCCTTTCATATTGAACATTTTCTTCTTGGAGTGTAAATAAAACTATCAAGTTAACGACTCTCATTTTGAGGGTAGGCAAAGAGGAGAAAAGGAAAAAGGGAATAACAATGACTCCTACTAACATGACAAAGATTAAACAAACAAAATTTATTCACATTTTGTGGCCCTAAATAATTAATGCTATATGATATATAAACATGAGAGGATTAGATTTAATTAGAAATGTACTTCTAATAAACATGTAACATAATTATATTACATAATTAACATTTTGAATTTAAATATCTCACTACTTATACACAATAGAGTGTATAAAGTTTCTGTTCTGTGCATTATTATTTCTGAATACATTAGTTCCAGAGACTTCTCTATTACTATCAAACATTGCCTTATCACCAGGATTAATTTTAATGACATCAATGGCAAAGACAAATTATTTAGCCACCGTATTCTCAGCAAATCTTTTTTATTTCATTTTGTTACAGAGAATGCTTCTCACCTTCTGGGTGTTTTCCTTCCAATTAAAGACGTCTAAGTCCAATAAATTTTAAAGATAATCTTACAGCTCTTCAAGATCTAGTAAAAGCAGATGAGAAAATATTTTCTAGATAAGATCTTTAAACAATTTAAATAAAAGAAACCCTTTCAACCAGCTCATCATTTTAGACTAGTAAATAATTTTAGTAAAACTTTAGTAAAATCCAAAAAATACATTATTTCACTGGATCATTTGACAAGAACATAGCTTCAAGCCAGATGTCATCATGAGTTGACAAAATGTAATCCTATGCTTGTGCACTTGACTAAATTTTGTTGGAGCCACAAACTACATAACAATTTTGTTAAGGAAAACTAGCAGATGAATTAATGAAAGACCTCCAGATAAATATAAAATAAATACTTGCTGCCAAATGCATTGTAAGAAAAGATTTTAAATCCTTCTTTGAAATTATAGCAGTCAGTCTTATTTCTCCTTCAGGGATACTAAGGACTATGTTAACAATAACAGCCTTCATCAGGACACAAGAAACACAGTAATCCTGGAATTTATGTGTCGAAGATGTGGCACTATGAGATGAAAGAGGCTGAGCTTCTAAAGCACTGTTTTAAATAGAGCCACCCTCCTACCAGAAACATCTCTTTTGTACTTGACAGGCATTAAAAATTAACACTCACATTTGACCCGCTATCCAATCTGAGTTTTGTTTGCTGTGGCAACTACGATGACCTTAATCCATCTGGCTAAAGAAAAAGCTATCTCTTCCAGCTCTAGACATGACAGAAACATTGATTACTTTACATTTGAAGTTTGATATAATTTTAACATTAATGTGACTGGAGAGATTTCTAAAGCTTTTTAGTGTTCACACCTATGGGTTGCTTTTGACCTTCTAGTCATATGCTTTCAATGAAGCACCTTAAAACCAGGGGCAAGGAGACTGTGGCTATTTTTAACTTGTGCTAATTTATCCCTTTCGCGGGTTTCAAAGATTTTTCAATTTTTCTCACCCTGGAATATCAAATTTCTATTAATGCAAAAGCACTATCTATGTTTTCCTCTGGGCTGAATTGTGGCACCCAATTTATTGCCTATCAGATAATGCTATTATCAGGTATGAGGGTCTAAGTTGCAACTGTGCTGCCAACCTACATAACTGTCCTACCTTTTAAAATACAATGTATCATAGAATGGATTTATATTGTGTATCAAACAATGAAAATGAGAAACGTGTTTTTAAAATAACATTAATCTCTGTGGTGTGGGAAAACAGAAAACACTGACAAATGAATAGCAATGAATAAATATGATGAGGAATCTGTTAAATCATAATGAATTAATTCAGTGGACCTACTGCTATGCCAAGCTATGAGCAACCCCTTCTTGAACCAAGTATTTTAATGAAATATGTCATTTAATACTTACAACGCTATGACATAGGTACTATTATCATTATTTACATTTTGCAGATAAAGAGAAATGTTTAGTGAAACAAAACTACTTGTGCAAAATCCATGACAAGCTGTAAAGCTTCAACTCAGCACGGTGTTTTTCTCCAAGCCTATGTGTATAACTATTGCACTCAATATCCTCAGTATAGCTGGGTATTACAAAGTATCAGTCAATGTGTTTTTTTTTTGTTTTTTTTTTTTTAGTTTTTTCTCAGACTGTCTTTCATCTTGTGATTCTACCCTATTTTGTCAATTGATATAAGATCATCATTGCACTAAGTATTAGCAAAACTAGAGAATTAAGCTGTTAAAGTCTTGATGTGAACACCACTTATAAAATATAAGCTAACCTACTGAAACCATCAGACATAGAAGCAACCTTCAGAATCATAGGTCGTAAGTCCTTAAATTTACAGATGAGAAAACCAAGGCCTAAAGAGCTACAATAACTTGAAGAGTTATACAATTAGTAAATGGCACATCTGAATAGAAAACTCTTATTTCTTTTTTTAAAAATTTTGTTTTTATTATTTTTATTTGCTACCAATATTTTTATTGTAAGAAATAAAAAGGTATGACAAATACACAAACTGTTTTCTCTTTTTGCTTCATTTAATTTAGCTTTCACATAAGTGAACGCATTGGACCGTGATATTTCAACACCAGTTTTGAAAAAAACAATGAATTTCATCATCTGACAATAAATACCTAAATTTGCTTTCTAGAACCCAGCAAGACATCCAGTTTCTAAAGGATTATTGGTATGAAACCCTCTGAATTTTCTGACATGTTACCTTTGCCACTACAACAGAAACACCACTGCACTTCTCCCTCTCCCAATAAGTTAGAGTAAGGGGCAGATGAGAATGGCTGACTCCAGAAACCCTGGGTCATAAAGCATCCCTTACTTGAGCTACTTTTAAAAGCAGATTTTTAATCATAGGGTACTTAATGAAAGTTTTGGTGGTCCTTGAATGACATATTTTACATTACATTTTTACCTACTTTTCTATTCTCCTCCTCAGATGAGAAAGGTATGGATAAACTGGCCTATATCCCATAGCCTTTCTCTACATTGGTTAAGAAGAGCTCAACACAGGGAAGACCAGAAGTAAATAACCTTTAAAAAGTGTAATAATAACTATTGCCAAAATAATCTTATTAATCATAGAAAATGGCTTCTATTCTGCTGCTCCTTGTTCTGTCACACAGCTCTTCCTGTGAAAACACTTGTTTATAGGTTCTGTGTAATTTTGACTCCGTGCATAATCTCTCCATCCTAATTTTAAAAGTTATACTCAGGATGGATGTGCTAGTATACTAAGAGAAACATCTGTTAACATTATTTATTTTCTTTATTTAATCTTTTTTATAGATTCACTTGTTTTAAAATATCCTTGGCTTATAATCTCTTTGCAAAGTTCTTAACAAATCATTTTAACAGCTAAAAATAAAAATTTAAAGATGAACTCCAGATAAATATGAGGTTTCAAAACTATGTGGAATCTCTGCCCATGTACCTCTTTCCTCACAAAGAATTCCCTGCCTTCTGTGGTGGGGCAGACAACCAAGCCTTGGATGGACGGGGTGCATAAACAGGTGGAACTGAGTCATGTTCAGTCAGTCCACACATGTCCACCTCCAGCTTGAGAAGCAGCCACATCTTCTCATTTTGCCAAGAATCACAAATAACACTCAGAAGCACAGGACTTAGAAGAGATTCATAACCGTGAGGAGATGACTCCACTCTAAAACATGGCCAAAACTGTGGATCCAGGCAAGAATACAGAAACTTGAAGAGAAGCAATAACACAGAGGTCTCAACCTGAGACCAGCTGCCTTCCTCCAGCCAATGTTTGATTATCTCTAGCCCTTCAGATTTTTAGGCAGTCCATGGAAGAAGGCAGTAGAAAAGAAATCCTGTTTACTGAATTTAAAATGGAACTAATTTGGAAAACCCAAAATTGAGTGACATTATATTATCTGCCATTAGGCAGCACAGAAACTGAAAATAGAGATTCAGTTGAAATAAAAAATATAGTTACAGTGTTTGCACATGAAACTACATAGCCCTAAGTACCGCTACATAAAGGGGTATTGTTCACATGCTTGTGTTCACTGTTATGCATATTTTTGTTCATAATTTCATCCTCCTAAGACTCGGACGAATTCTCATAAAGAATTGTAGACAGGTAAAAAACACTTCAGAGAATGGCATGGGGAGAAAAGGGAAATAGAAGGTGTTTAGCACTTAGTGAGCGCTTTAAAATGATTTGCTAAACTTAGCAGGAATATGGTCGAGGGTCCCATATTATCATCCTCCTTTAACTTAGAAATCTTCACAAAGAAGAACACTGGGAAATCGACACTAGATCCACTACAACGTCTTCCTTTTTCTCTATAAATTAGCTATCCTAACATGTCTTATCTGAGACTTCACCACTTACATTCCCAGGGAATTCCCTGGAAGAATAACTACCAGGGGTGTGTCAGAATTATTAGTACATGCCTGTCTGCAAAGGGAAACAAATCATTACAATATACGTGCATGCAATTTAGTGTCTCTACAAATCTATTTCAAAATAAAGGATAATTGATAATTAACTACATTCTAGAAAGGAAGAAGGGTGATTCACCTCTCTTTTTTTTTTTTTCAGACAAAGTCTCGCTCTTGTCCCCCAAGCTGGAGTGCAATGGCATGATCTCGGCTCACTGCAACCTCCACCTCCCAGGTTCAAGTGATTCTCCTGCCTTAGCTTCCCAAGTTGCTGGAGTTACAGGCACCTGCCACCATGCCCTGCTAATTTTTGTATTTTTAGTAGAAACGGGGTTTCATCATGTTGGCCAGGCTAGGCTCAAACTCCTGACCCCAGATGATCTGCCCACTTCAGCCTCCCAAAGTGCTGGGATTACAGGAGTGAGCCACTGTGCCTGGCCTCACCTCTTTCTTAATAAAAAGTCAGATTCACTTCTTACTCCTTGAAACTTTGGGATTTAATTATACTAATAAGAAGTGTAAACATATTTAGCCTTCTCAGAGTTTGTTTGAGATTAGTATTAAAATTAGTTGTCAAATATTCATAGATTCATTGCAATTTTCTACACACTGTAAAGAATTTGTTAAACTAGAAAATTTACAAATGATTTTACTCTGTAATTGGTTTTCTATTTGTTAGATTCCTTTGTTAAAAAAAAAAAAAATCCTCAGGAAAATTTTCAAGTTACACTGTGAACAGAAAGTGTAAACTTCTATAGTTATTGTCATACCCACTTAGAAATAATCATTCTTTTTTTGTTGTTGTTTGTGTCTTTGAGATAGAGTCTCACTCTGTTGCCCAGGCTGGAGTGCAGGGACAGAATATTGGCTCACTGCAACCTTCACCTTCTGGGTTCGAGCAGTTCTCCTGTCTCAGCCTCCTAAGTAGCTGGGATTACAGGTGCCTGCCACCACAACCGTCTAATTTTGGTATTTTGGGTAGAGATGAGGTTTCACCATGTTGGCCAGGTTGGTCCCAAACTCCTGGCCTCAAGTGATCTGCCCACCTCGGCCTCTCAAAGTCCTGAGATCACAGGCGTGAACCACTGCACCCAGGTGATAACCACTCTTTTATGAGAAGAAAATCAATATTATGCAAAATGGTTAAGAGAGGAAGGAAGACATCAAATCCAAGGAGAAGCTAGACAGTGCATGGCCTGGCATTATAAGTAATAGCGTGCAATCCCCAAGGAAGATCTAAGCCATCTTCTTAGAGCAATTCTGGGTGAATAAATAATAAGTGATTATGGTAGTAGAAAATGGCTGTGTTTTCTACTAATGAAATTAAGAAGTTGAAACTAAGCTACGTTATAAACTTGAAGAACTGTCTTTTATTAAGTGGATTAGCTCCATTAATGCTTTTAGCTGCATTAATCTTCCTTATCTAAACCAAGCATGTTTTAACAAATGAAAATATGACATGCTCTAGGTCAACTTTCATCTGCAGCAGCAGTAAGTTTTAAAAATATTAAAAAGAAAGAAGATATTTAATTACCTAATCACATTGCAGGGCTGAGAAGCAAATGCTTTTCTATAAAATCCCTGGTGAATGTAAGACTGATTATCTTGGTTTTGCAATATTTTTAAAGACTAATGTATTGGTAGGGGGAAAAAATGCTGGTGACTCAAATGTCAACCTAAAGAATAAGTTTCTATAATCTAATCATTTATAGGAATAGAAAACTTATGTATTTGTTACTGTTTTAGGAGAGAAAAAATTTGATAAATCTGTAAATGAATAGTTTAGCATATCCTCTCAATTATTGTATTATGAATTAAAATAAAAAGAAATATTAAAAGAGTTTACATCTATAAGCCTAATAAGTAGTAGATAAAAGAAAATCTGTACAACAGATCACCAGGACTTTTTAATCCTGTCTAACTGAAACTTTGTATCATTTGGCCAACATCAGCTCATCTCCTCTGGCCCCTGACAACCACCATTCTACTCTACTTGTATGAGTTCAACTTTTTTATTTTTTATTTTTTTAATGGAAAACATTTAATGGAAAAACAATTTTCAAAACCAAAGGTTATTGAGAAGAGGGGCATTGTTTTACATCTTTGTAAATCTCCTTAGCATCTGACTTAACAGAAAACAGCTGGGTTCGCAAAAAAAAAAAAAAAAAAAAAGAGAAAAAAAGAAAATCTGTTAAAAGAAATGGTCATCTCAGGTTCAAGAGAGGAATCTGATCAATATGATACAAATGATTTTCATTAAACACAGAAAACAAAAATCTGTCTACTTAACCTACTAAAAATTGACATCCCCAAAACTTACAAGAATCCAGCCTTAGATATGAAATCTTGGTAATATTTTCTTTAAAGTCTTACATAAGTTAAGAGTGCCAAGCACTTACTGTTTCTCTTCAACATCACGGAAAATGTTCTATCAATTTTTTTTTTTTTTTTTTTTTTTTTTTTTTAAAGTAGGCCGGGCGCGGTGGCTCAAGCCTGTAATCCCAGCACTTTGGGAGGCCGAGACGGGCGGATCACGAGGTCAGGAGATCGAGACCATCCTGGCTAACACGGTGAAACCCCGTCTCTACTAAAAAATACAAAAAACTAGCCGGGCAAGGTGGCGGGCGCCTGTAGTCCCAGCTACTCGGGAGGCTGAGGCAGGAGAATGGCGTAAACCCAGGAGGCGGAGTTTGCAGTGAGCTGAGATCCGGCCACCGCACTCCAGCCTGGGCAACAGAGCGATACTCCGTCTCAAAAAAAATAAAAATAAAAATAAAAATAAAATAAAATAAAAAGTAAAAAGTACAATTCATGAGAATCAGAAAAGAAAAAAATGACATTTTTGTAGATAATATGTTGTCTAGGTAGAAAACTTAAAGCATTTTACCAAAAAAAATTATTAGAATTTATAAAAGATGTAAACAAGATGATAGATCCAAAACCAATATACACAGCCTAGAGCCAAGCCACTATAAAGGAAAATGTTAGGTCATGGCTATTGTGTTAATTATTTATTGCTGAGTAACAAAGTACTCAAAACTCAGTGGCTTAAATAAACTGCATTTATTTTCTCACAGATACTGCAGGTTAAATCAAGTGTGGTCGGGTCCTCTGGCTCGCTCTGGGTCTCACACAAGGGCTGCAATCAAGGTGTTGGCTGAGTTGCAGTCATCGAAAGGCTAACCTAGGAAACAATCTGCCTCCAAGCTTACTCAAGTGGTTATCAGCAGGATGGAGGTACTTGCTGACTGTTGGCTAGAGGTCTCCCTTGATTTCTTCCCTGGAAGCCTCTGATGGGCTTTATTGGAATGACGATGCCAGAGAGAGAGTGCAAGCAAGAGTAAGACATGTCACAGCCATTTCTTTGAAGATAAAAGTCAACATTTATTCTTTATTTTTAAAACTCTCCTGCTAAATGAGGAAAGAGAGAAGCTTTATTAATGTGATAAAGTATATATTCTGAAAAAAACACTGAGCATTATTCTTTTTTAAAATAACGTGTAATCTTAGAAGTGACATCTCATCACTTTTGCCATAATCTATTGATCAGAAGCAAGTCCCTAGGTCCGGTGCTCACACTAGGGTAAGGAGACTGCACAATGGCATGAGTAGTACAATGGCAGGTACCATTGCCAGCCATTTTTGAAGCAGCCAACCACAGCTATACAGAAAAAAATCATCCTTTGACTTTCCTAATTTTCCCTGGGGCACAGGAATGGGCTTATAGTTAAAATTCTTGTAGGAAAATTATCTTCATTTTGCCAGGTTTTACCTGTGGTGGCCATGCATCCAGCTTTACCAGAGAAGGTTTGTCTTATACCTATTGCCCAGCATTCTATCTAATTAGTACTACCTTTCATTCTAAAGGAGCCCCAGGTTAGACAATAAGTTAAATGGTCACCCTAGATCTTAGACCTTAACTAGGTTCCTCACCTAAGTTAAGTTTATTAGATCATGGACAAAAGCATATCAGCTGGATGTGGTGGCAGATGCCTATAGTCCTAGCCACACAGGAGGCCGAGCCTGGAGGGCTACTTGAGTCCAGGAGTTCGAGGCTGCAGTAAGCTATGATCATGCCACTATGCTCCAGCCTGGATGACAGAGTGAGACCCTTTCTCTAAAACAAACAAGCAAACAAAGGAAAAGTAAACAAACTGTGGATATCTCCCATAATACATGAGTGATACATTCCCACAAAGCCAGCAGGATCTACAAACAGGAGCATGGTATTTGCAAACATAATTGACACTTCTTCAGTGCCAATAGGCAGTTATCATACAAAGGTCAGAGTGACCTTTGGGTATCTAACATAAAATTTTGTCAAAGAAATATTAGCTCCTTAGGTTCCTGAAAATGAAAAATGACTACAGACTACAGACCACAGGAGGTCTTTAAACCTCCTGTAACTACAGGGGGTTTAAATCCTGATGAGGAAATTTCCTAAAAAATATTCCATAATACATATACCTTAATCCATTTTCTCAAAAGAAATGAATACCTACAAGCCACTAAATATCTCCAATTCACTATGGTAGCACTGAGGAGAATAACAAGAAATAAAAGGCATGATTTCTGACTTGAGTATGTTTCTGGTATCTTGTGTAAAGACAGGGCTTGAAGAAATAAAAACAAAATCATGAATTAAATGATCCACAGCAAAGAAGTTCTAGAGGATGTTAACAACTTAAGACATAAAAAACGTGTGAAAAATTCACTAATAACTGGACTACCTCAGGATGGTTTTGCAGAAGCAAGATTTTATTAAGGTCTAAAAAATAGAACCTACTTAAGTAAGACTAGAGAGGAGGAAGGCTTCAAATAAGGCCCTGATGCAGAGTACTGAGATGGAAAAGCCAAAGAACAGATTCCACAGCTAAGGAAAGTAATTATGATGAGGCTGGGAAGGCAGATTACAGCCATAGTGTGAAGGGCTTCAAAGACAATGCAAGAGAGTAACAGGATCAAAGTGACAATTTTAGATTAACCTGACTAAACTATAACAGAATACACACACACACACACACACACACACACACACATATACACACACACAGAGAGAGAGAGAGAGAGATGGAGTCTCTCTTTGTAGCCAGGTTGGAGTGCAGTGGTGCAATCTCAGCTCACTGCAACTTCCGCCTCCCGTGTTCAAGCAATTCTCCTGCCTAAGCCTCCCGAGGAGCTGGGACTACAGGTGTACGTCACCACGCCCAGCTAATTTTTGTATTTTTAGTGTAGACGGGGTTTCACCATGTTGGTCACAATGTTCTCGATCTCTTGACCTCTAGATCCATCCACCTCGACCTCCCAAAGTGATAGGATTATAGGCGTGAGCCACCACGCCCAGCCAATTAATTACATTTTTAATTATAAAAGATCAAAGGCAGAAAGACCAATCAATCAGTTTTGACATTTAAAAAAAAAAAAAAAAAGAGTGGTGTGGTGGCAGTGAGATTAGGAAAAAAAAAAAAAAAAAGACAAATGCAAACAATATATAAAAAGTATGAGTAACTAATTGGTCTTGGGGGTTAAACAAGAATGAACTAAAGGCAACTTCAAGATCAAGCCTGGGTGACCAAAACCCAATGGTGATGGAGTAAGTAATGTAAGTAATCAAATTGAGACATGTGTAGGAAAGTAAATATGATTTCACATTCTTCTTATAATATACTGCCTTCTCAGTTTTTTCATTAACCTTGACAGAGATGTGAATCTGAAGAAATTTTACTTCTCTCATAAGAAAAAACTTGCTTCTGTAAAAAATAGATATATTCAACCATAAGATAAATAAGTGAGCAAATTTGGCTTATAATTTTTGTTCTAATTCAGGGTCAGGGAGATGACAAGAAGGACCTGTAGCAAAATGTAGAGCACAGGCACCATATTCAAGGGATATCTTATAACTCACTTCAAGTCAACTGTACTCTGAAGGAATTCATGCGGAATATGGTAAGATATTCTGATCTTTAAAGAGAAGGCAAAATAAAGATTTTCCAAGTATTATATGTCTCAGACTTATTTTCTTCCTAGTCCATCTGAAAGCCATAAATTTTACTTATCTCATTTATTCATTTAGTGTTTCTCTTTTATCAAGAGATATTTGTTCCTTTTATTCTTCATTAGACACATTCAAGGGCAGTGAAATTAAATCTAGAGAGATACAGACTGGCAGAAAACAGAGAGTCATGACCCATATTTATGAAAGAGTAGCAAAGCAATTGACTTCTGACATTTAAATAAACATACAAAGGACCATAATCTCCAAGTAAATACTTTTTTTGGTATAATCTGTAAGGTTAAGGCTAAAGAGTTTATATCATGCATGTAAAGTTTTGTGAGAAGGACTGATAGTTACTATGAAATGTATGCACGTATAACACTTTACATATTTTTTTTAATTTGTCCTATTAAAACAGTTACCAAAAAGCAAAACTTAAAAATGGCCAAAAAATTCCAAAAAAATGAATATGTGTACAACAATTTGACCTCTCCACTCAACAGACAGCTCTATACATAAAAAATATTGACTGAGGGTGATCTATGGACTGATAGTTCAGTTTAGAGATACTAATATTTAGCAATGTTTTATGTTTGCTTTAGCTTGCTTGATGAACCTTAAGAGTCTTCCCAGTATACCTCGTCTATACATATACGAAATATTGGTTACTTATTTGGTTTGTTTCTTTCAGATTACATGAGTCAACAAGCTAATAGCAACAAGAAATGGATGTTTGCTAATGTCTATCACCAAAAAACAAGGAAAGCTGAACACTCAGAAAGTTTTCTTCCCAGACTTGCTATGAAAAGAAACCTTTTTATCAGCAATTGTGATGATCTATGAAACAAATGGTTTCTAATATTGAATTAGATCAATCAAGCAACATATAACATAGACATGAATTGAGCCTTAAACATATTCATATCTAACATCACCTCTACCTTCAAGGAGCTTCCAGTTGAGTAGGAATAAATAAGACACACAAAAAAGAAAAGCAAATTATATATGATATAAGTTATTCACTTCAAAAATATTGAAGCTGTTAGATTGTTAATAAACGTTGCAAAGAATGTGGTGCCAAGGTATCCAGGAACAAGCCTGGATATTAGAGTCTGAAGACCTCAGTTCTGCTCTTACTAATTTGGTGAACTTGCACAAATTAATTAAACAATTGATCACGCCATTGCACTCCAGCCCGGTCAACAAGAGCAAAGCTCCGTCTTCAGAAAAAAAAAAACTACTTAAACGCTCATTTTTGCATCTGTAAATTAAATTTGATGACACCTAGCTCATAGTATTACTATAAAGACTAAATGAAATGTTTGTGAAAACACTTACCATAGTTTTCTTGCACATTACAAGAGTTAGATAAAAATTTTTAAAAATGGAGGGAGAAAATGGGATTTTAATAATTTGTAAAAAGACACAGATTGCGGCTTCTAAAACTACCTAGGAGTCATAGGTCGTGTTTAAAAGTAAATATTAAAATAATACAAATGTAATATTAAAATATTTTAAAAATTAATAAAACTGCCAAGGAACAGGATGTCTACTCTGAACAATGTGAGCAAAATCTCCCAGTGAGGAGCATGAAACAGCCCAGCGCTGGGTGGTAAGCAGCCTCCCTCACACAAACACAGTTGTGCTGGGCCGAACATGGCGAATTCTCAGTTTCCCACAAGATCTTTTACAAAGGACATATTTTACCCACAAGGATCAATGCCAGAACTCTCTTTATGCCATCCCACAGATAATTTCTGAAAGGAATCAACTTATGTTTAATGAATTAAACTTTTTGTTTTAAGACAATGAGGGATATTTATCTCTAGCTCATTTAACTAAATATAATGTCTTTAAGAATTGCTAAGATTTGGTTTCTGGGTTTTATGATCTTATATATTTTAACAGATTATTTATATACTTTACCACCTCTACTCTCTGATATTTAACACCGTGGTTCACCAGTGACCCCTTATATGTCAAGGGTATTCTTTTTATGATCTCTCTGTTTTTGATCTGCTCTTGTTCACTGGTTTTTCTCAAGTACCATAAAGAATTTCTCATACATAGTAGGTACAGTGAATGGACCCATGACTATTACCTTTGGGGGCACACTTATGCCAAGAATGCCAATATTTTGTTTTATTAATTTGTCTTCTGAAATTCTATATCTCTATGGAATATTTTCAACTTAGAAAAGAGAATGGTATTTTTTTGTATGTCTTAAACGAAAAGCCTAGGGCTTCCATGAAAAATATTCAACATAGTCCTAGACTTTATATCTTGTATATAATAGAAATGGCATGTACTACTTAGGCAAACATTTAGTATTATATATTTTCTTTATGTTTATTTATATCAGTTTATTTGACATAAGAGAATCCCCAAAAAGCAACAGCAACAATTCACTAAAATTACATTAATCCCTTATGTAGACAACAGGCTATCCCCTACATAGTATATTCTGTGTTTTTAAAAACATTATCAATACACAGAACACATGAGACTGAGGAAAAGAAGAAAAAGTAACAAATACAAAACTAAAAATGTCAAATATCAAAATTATAATTTTCTATCAACAGATTTTCCACTATGAAAGCTTTTATATCCAGAAAGCCTAAATGTTATAAAATTATTATTATTCAACATTTTACCACTATTCTCATGACAAATATCCAGAATTTCACACTTTTTAAAATGTGTTTGCTATTGTTTTTTCTTTAGATAGAATACACAAATTAGACTGAAGCTAAAGTTTCCTCAGCAATTTACATTACTAATGAGGTCTAAGAATCTAGAACAGAAGTTAAATAAACAAGGAAAATGATAGGTTGGATGTAATCAACTTGTTGGGAATAATCCATTAGTAGCTTGGGTTTTCTTTATCTTTTGGTCTCTTTCCTGAAAAATTTGCAAAGATTTAAATACTTTTACAATAATTGCTTATATAGAAAATCTATTTTAAATATGTTAGCTATTTCTTGCACAAGAACAGAGGACCTCATTCTGCCTCCTAGACAATGTTCATTTTTTGCCAACATATTTTTCAGCCAAGTCAGAATGTGAAACCAGAAGTGAAAGCTAGTTTTACCTTTGGCCCCAGAGTTCCTATTTATTTACTTATTTATTGTAATGCATACATATTTAAGGTATGCAATACCTTAAATTGCATATTGCATATTTAAGGTATGCAATATCATGTTCTGATATATATAATGAAATGATTACTATAATCAAACAAATTAATATATTCATCATCTCACATAGTTACCCTTGTGTGTGTCAAGAGAATCCAAAATCTAGTCTTTTAGCAAAAATTCTGAATACAATGCAATATTATTAACAGTAGTCCTCATGTTGTAAATTATATCTAGTGAAATAAGCTAGACAGAAAAAATATTGCGTGATCCTACTTGTTATTTGGAGTCTAAGCTAAAAACCGGTATTATTTTTACAGTAGAAATTAAATAATTTCTGATGATGTCAAAAAGTCTCTTTTATCATGGTGAGAACATTCTTAAAGAGTTGTAACATTGCAGTTAAAATGTCATGATATATTTGTTATATTGAAATACCATGTTCATTCTTTATTAAAAGTTTGTCTTAATTTTTATGTGTTATTATTGTATTTCTAGGGTTTGACATTCAATATCTATTTGTAGTTATGCCAGGCACTTTTATAAACAATATTACCTTTTTAAATGTTTTCAAAAATAAAAATCAGTGTCCCTTTCATTGGGATTTCACTAATTTCACACTTGTCATGATGTTAAACAAGGGCTACCCAGTGCATGGCATTATTATTTGCAGAATAAATTAACACTGCAAACCACATGTTGTTTAATTAGTAAAACAGTCTGAATAAACGTTTAATAGCACAAACTCTCTTCATTCCTGAATGTATGCTGAATCTATACATCTTCATGTTTTTGGTGGTGGTAGTTGCTGAAGATACAGATGTGAACAAAACAGACCAAAGGTCCTGCCCTCAAGGGCATGACATTCTAGCGCAATAATGTTTATCACAGTAGTGAAAGCAGTATTGAGTGCCATTGATCTCTTTGAGACTGGTGGTTTCCGAAGAAGCTGATGTTTCTTAAGTTATGCCTTTCCTCCCAAAAGACAATCCAAAATATATTACTTTCTTAGTGTCTATATTGTACTACTCGTTTGCGTGCGTTAAAGGCTGCCGTTACCTTACAACAATTGTGCAAAGTAATCACTACTATTTTAAACTTATACATGAGTAAACGAGGCTTCACAAAGGTTACATAACTTGTCTTGGGTTGTAGATTCAGGTTCCCAAGTTCCACCTTATTTTTATTTATAAGCATATTTACATTTTAGGTTCACTTTAAGATTAATTTCTAGAAGAATTTTCACTATGGATTTGTGAATTTTTTCTTTGTTGAGTATTTATTCTTTTATTTATTCAGATGGCAATTTATTGAATAAACCTGAAACAAATTTATGCACTGGATTCTAGAAATATAAAAATTCATAAGACATAGTTTCTGCCCTTACAGGTCTTAGAATCTAGTACAAAGAGAGGGATGGTGTGTGTGGGTATGTGTGCATAAAAATGTTACAGGTGCTAAGATAGAATTATATGCAGAAAACAGTCTAGTCATAGAGGGGATGAACACCCATTCTGACGGAGAGGTCAGACTTTAGATGATCGTGTAGAGTCTCAAAAAATGTGAGTTGGAGAATAAAAATCAAAGCAGCAACAAGTTCAATGATATGAGGGAATTAAAGAACACTGTACGTTGGGAAAATGCAATCATTGGGTAGATTTAGTATATGGACTACAGTGGTTTCAAAGGTCAGTGGGTAACGAAAGGTTTTTTTATGCCATGGTAAATAATTAGGCCTCTCTCCAGTAGTCTTTAAGTATCTTAAGCAAAAAAGCAACACAATATAATTTGTGTTTTAGAATGATCATTCTGTGGAAATGTGAAGAATGGATACTGGAATCCTGAAGGCAGAGAGACCAATTTGAAGAGTATTTCACTGGTACAGGAAGAAATGAATAGAGCTGAAACTAAATGAGTACCAACAGCTTTAAAGGAAAGAGGAAAGATAAGAAATGTTAATGAGGTAGCATTGCTAGTTGCTGATCACCAAGCATATTTTAGGATTGAAAAAAACAGAGGGGTTGGGAATGATTCCAGTCTACTAGATTACTACGAAATCTTTCAGCAGAGGTTCATGTGTATAAGGAATGTGGGAGATAGGTCAGGCTTAAACTGTTTGGATAGGTTGATTTTAAGAATTCTGTCAGATACTCTGCTAGCAGATACTCCATCCAGTAGGCAGTTGGAATATGAGTCTGAAGCTCAGAAGAAAGGTCTAATACTTTAAGTCCTTGCCCAGACTGAGCTTGACCTGATGTTTCCTAAATGTGGTCAGGACTTTTGAAATCTTATGCTCAACAACTGCTTGTACAAAAATAATCCTCTAAACTTGCCAGGAATTTGATAAGCTCACCTTCCTCTCAGGGATGATAGGCTTGGTCTAGTTGATTTGGAAAAGACATTGTGTTCAGTAAACCAACCTTAAAATACAATTAGAGTTAATCTCAGCTCTACCATTAATTTTCAATGTGACCTTAGGTGCTTATTTAACCTTCCTGTGTTTTAGTGTCCCAGCTGCAAAATGCAAATACTTCAATACAGGCTAACACACCATGTCAAAGCAAAGAAAACTAAAATAAACCTTACTAAAGTGCTTAGTAAATAGAAAATCTTATATAAATGCTAATATATTTCCCCATATTTTTACTGTGCTGGTAATAGTTTTTAGAAAGGAAAGCGGTGACAGGCACAAAGTACTACTCTACCACTGGTTGCAAAGTGAAAGAAAAAAATGGAATAAAATGCACATATAACTCCCCCTAATACATTATCTATGTATTATCTGGCACTTTTCACTAGTGACTAAAATAATGCATATGAATCACTATGAGCAACTATGATTGAACTGTAAAATCATCAGCTGCTATTCTATCTTGTGAAAAATTACAGTCCTGGCCAGGTGTGGTGGCTCATGCCTGTAATCCCTCAGCATTTTGGGAGGTCGAGGCAGGAGGATCACCTGAGGTCAGGAGTTCCTGACCAGCCTGGCCAACATGGCAAAACCCCATCTCTGCTAAAAATACAAAAATTAGCAGGGCATAGTGTTGTGCTCCTGTAGTTCTAGCTACTCAGGAGGCTGAAGTAGGAGAATTGCTTGAATCTGGGATGTAGAAGTTGTAGTGAGCCGAGATCACATCACTGCACTCTAGCCTGGGCCTGGGCAACAGGAGACTCCATCTAAACAACAACAACAACAAACTACAGTCCTGCTTGTGACACTCTGGTATTTATTTCATGTGGAAGCTAGAGTGCCCAAATAACTAATAAGTAAATGTTAAAGTAGGGATTTTGCTGCAGGAGTCCTTGGCACTGCAAAGTACTTTCAACCAATATACTGTAAACTGTACAGTCTCCAAGAGGAAGAGATTATTTAGATGTTATTTTCTAATTATCTACTGTACACAATACATTGACATGGAAAGGATTTGGACCCCAAGACATACGTCTTGTAGCCCGCACAGAACCACTAATCTATAAGAAAATAGAACTTGTAATGCCATCAATCATAATAGCGTTCTAGTATTGCTTTTAAGAGGAAAAATGCTAGGGGAGGAACAGTGTTGGCAGAAGATTCCTTGGCTGATTATTGCAATGTGTGTCCTTTTTCAGTAAGGAGACCATACCCTTTGGCTTTACATCTACTTTTATCATTTGATAAAATAACTATACAAGGCACTTCCTTGTATCTCAAGTTTGTAATAAAAGAGTTGTAAAACTGGGGGGTAAGCTATTATTTACCTTTGCATTTATGGGAAAGGTATGACTAAAACACCTAGGTTTGATAAAAGAAATTCAGATAAATTTTAAAAAGCAAGAGCCTACTGTATTAGTCCATTTTTGTGTTGCTATAAAGAAAGACCTAAGGCTGGATAATTTATGAAAGAAAACAAAAAACAGGTTTGCCACATGGTGAAAGAAGGATCAAGAGAGAAGTGGGGAAGTTCAATAGTCTTTTAAACAACCAGATCTCATGTGAACTCAGAGTTAAAGCTCACTTATCACCAACAGGATGGTGCCAACTCATTCATGAGGGATATGCCCCCAAGATCCAAACACCCCCCACCAGGCTCTACCTCCCACATGGGAGACCACATTTCAACGTGAGATTTGAAAAGTACATATACCAAATCATATGATTTCAACCCTGGCCTCCCAAATCTCATGTTAATCTCACACTGCACAATATAATCATCCCTTCCCAATAGTCTACCAAAGTTTTAACTCACTCCAGCACCAACTCCAAAGTCCTAGGTCTCATCTGAGACTCATCTCTTTCCACCTATGAACCTGTAAAATTAAAACATGTTACTAGTTCCAAGATACAATGGGGATATAGGCATTGGGTAAGTATCATTTGACAAATGATATTTTTCCCATTCCTGGAGGGAGAAATTGGCCAAAAGAAAGAGGTTATGGGCCCCGTGAAAACCTGCAACCCTGCAGGGACGTCATTAAATCTTAAAGCTCCAAAATAACCTTCTTTGGCTCCATGTCCCACATCCTGGGCACACTGGTGTGAAAGATGGGCTTTCAAGGACTTGGGCAGTTCTACCCTTGGGGCTTTGCAGGGTATAACCCTCATGACTGCTCTCAGGGGTTGGAGTTGTGTGCCTGCCACTTTTCCAGGCTCACAGTACAAGCTGCCAGTACATCTACAATTTTAAGGTCTGGAAGGCAGCAGCCCCATTCCCATAGATCCACTAGGCAGTCTGGGTGGTGCTCTAACCCCACATTTCCTTTTGGGACTGCCTTAGAAGAAGTTATCTGCCTGTGGCAGTCTTCTGCCTGGGCACCCAGGCTTTCCCATACATCTTCTGAAATCTGGGTGAAAGTTGCCAAGCCTCCTTCACTCTTACATTCTGCACACTTGCAGGCTAAACATCATGTGGAAGCTGACAAGACTTATGGCCAACAGCTTCTGGAGCTGTGGCCCAACCTATACCTGGGGCCCCTTGAGCCAGAGCTGGAGCTGGAGCTGGAGCAGCAGAGATGCAACAACCAGCTTCCCAGGATGGCATAGAGCATTGATGCTCTGGGCTCGGCCCACAAAACCATTCTTTCCTCCTAGGCCTCAGAGCTGGTAATGGGAGAGGCTACCTCAGGGATCTCTGAAATGGCTTCAAGGCCTTTTGCCCATTGTCTTGCCTATTAACACTTGGTTCTCTTTTAGTCATGCTAATGTCTACAGAAAGTGGTTGCTTCACAACCTGCTTGGATTCTTCCCCCTGAAAGTGAGATTTTCTTTTATACCACATGGCTAAACTGTAAATTTTCCAAGTTTTTACACTGTACTTACCTTTTAAATATAAGTTCAAACTTTAAGTCATTTTTTTGTTCTTATTACAAAGTAACTATTAGCCCAGAAAGAAGTACTATAAGCTATAGACTTTCAGAAGCAGACAGACCACCTCTTGAAGATTTTGCTGTTTAGAAATTTCTTCAGCCAGATATTCTAAGTCATCATCCTTAAGTTCAAACTTGCAGAGATCCACAGGGCATGAACACAATGCAACCAAGTTCTTTGCTAGGACGTCACAAGGGTGACCTTTGTTCTAGGTCCCAAAAAGTTCCTTATTTTCCCAATAATAATAATGAGGTCCCAATAAGACCTCATTAGCCTAGCCTTCACTGTCCATATTTCTATTATTACTTTGATCACAACCACTGAATCAGTCTCTAAGAAGTTTCTAACTTTTTCTCATCTTCCTTTCTTCATCTGAGCTCTGCAAACTCTTTCAAACCACCAATTACCCAGTTCCAAAGTTGCTTCCATGTTTTCAGGTATCTTTATAGCAATGCCCCACTCATTGGAACAAATGTTCTGTATTAGTCCATTTTTGCATTGTTATAAAGAAATACCTGAGGCTGGGTAATTTATAAAGAAAAGAGGTTTAATTGGCTCGTGGTTCTGCAGGCTGTACAAGCATGATGCCAGCAGCTGTGGGGTTTCTGGGGAAACCTCAGGGAAGATTTTACTCATGGCAGAAGGGAGCAGGCACGTCACATGGAGAGAGTCAGAGAAAGAGAGAGAAGGAGTAGATCTCACAGACTATTAAACAACCAGATCTCATGTGAACTCAGAGTGAGAGCTCACTTATCACCAAGGGAATGGTGCCAAGCCATTTATGAGACATCCACCCCCATGATCAAAACACTTCCCACCAGGGCTTCACCTCCAACGCTAGAGACCACGTTTCAGCATGAGATTTAAAGGGGACACATATCCAAACCATACCAATCACAGAGCTCAACTGACATTTTATATCTGCAAGATTCTATTTCTCTCAAAGTTTCACAAAGAATTCTGACATCAGTTGAATAATGAAAATGATGGAAACTTATAGAACAAACATTGCCATAGGTATTTTACCTATATTGCCTTGTTCAATTCTATATTAGAAGATAAGACTATTTTACAGATTATGAAATGGAGGCAAAGAGACTTTAAAGTATCTTCAACTGCATATCCTGTCTCTATCATATTGAGCCTTGGTGATAACAAAGTAATCCTTTTCCTCCATAAATTTTCCCTACACCTAATCTCTAGCACAGAGAAGTAGAAGAAAGAACAATTGGTACAATTCTGTGTTCTAACTGAGGTACTCCCATTTATTAAGTATGTTAGATGAATTATATTTTTATATGTAAAACAAAGATTGAATAAAATCTTTGTTACTCCTTTACCATCCTCCCATACAGACATATTGCACACTGAAATTTTTAAATTCAAAATAAAATGAAAAACATTGTCACTTTACTTCAACTAACATCCTAATATCTTATTACCGCAAAAGATTGGAAATGGCCTTTTAATCTCTTGTTCTCACATACCAATATCTTTCCAGAGGAGTATAGAAGGAATAGCAATATCTTTGATTCTCAGGTCCGATACTTTTTTGAAACAGACTTTTTTTTTTTAGAAGCAGTTACACAATAGGGAAGATAGCCTAATATAGCATTAATTCATAAGTACCTTTTCCAGCCAAGGTTTCCTGGAAAGTGACATCACTTTCACCCCAGATCTCTGTCAAAATGCAAAAATAATAAATTACTGCATCTGTTATGTTGGCCATTCTAATACTTTTATTTGGAAGATATTTTTATTTAGCTTTTATATCTGAATAAATTTTGCTATTGGTAGTCTATTCTGCAGAACACCAGATGGCTAAAACACAGAAATGACAACTGCAGAAGAAATTAAATAAAGAAGAAATATTCCCTAAATTTTGCCTTCTTGTGGCTGCCAGCTGTGCACATAGTACATACAAAAGGAGTATAATCTACGGTGCTGGTTTCCTTACAGAGACAATGGGAAGTTGTTAGCAGAGTGTCCAGAGACTCATCAAATATTAAATCACAAAGAATGGAAGCAGAAACCATATCTGGTTATCACTTGCAGCATTGCCAGTGCTGGGGGGATTAGGCTAAGACTCTGCCATCTGTGGGTTTGTTTGAAGTACAAGTGCTGCCATTGACCTATAATGATTTAACATTACCCATGGGAGTACAGAGAGTGCAGAAACATATGGGGTAAATTTGTACAGAAAAGAAAAAGGAACAGGAATAAAATACAGAACTTGCTAATTGGTCAAGTACTATGATTCTAGACACACAAGTGCTGTGCCTCTAGATGGTCTTATTAACAGATTCAAGGGGATAACAAATGTTTTCTTAGCTCATGGCTCTAAAACTGTAGATCATCACATTTCTTGTAGCTCTTTCAATTGATGTCATTATTTGTGGGTTAGTGTATATAGCATATTTCTTGGAGAGTTACATGTGCTGGCTAGCTATCATGTGTCATGTAAACTTACTGTTAGAGTCAACTATCACTTGAATTATTTTATCTAATTTCAAATACTTCACAGGACAAAGTATAAAGCCATGGCCTACTTTTATACCAGGTCTTGAAGAAGAAAATATTCACTACTTAAAAACTAAACAAAATTGAACTAAATACATTTAGCTAGTGAAGCCTCTGTTTAAAAGGCTTGAAGTGATGTCAGTGACATAGATGCATAGAAAGCCCTGGATCTTCTTTCCCCCAACATACAATTCAGCCAAACTTCCTGGACAAACTGACTTCATGAAAAAGCAGAAACTAACTGAAAGTTTCTGCTCTCTGGGAGAATGTAAAACCAGACTAACTGAGGACAGTAGGAAGATATGGGACACCTTATTGCCAGAGACACTGTCCCTGATGCAGATATGTGATTAGAAAGAGATGCCTAGCTCCCAGTTTCACTCATGGGAGGAAGGGGACCGTTTCATGCATCATCATTCCGATTTTTCCAGGGGCAGGAGCTCCCCAGAAAAAGGCTTTTGTATTGGCATTCTGGGAGCTCTGACAGTTTCACCATAGTCAAGCTATCCAAGGGAAAATAGAGGCAGCAGCGTGGGGTCATAGACATTATTAATTATTCCCCTGCCCAGCACAGATTGAGCAAACAAAAAAAGAGTGCCGGCCCTCCGCTTTCTCCCTAGGGAGGAAAAGAGTTAATCTATG
The DNA here is from genome assembly GCF_002776525.5 of Piliocolobus tephrosceles. Classification (NCBI taxonomy): domain Eukaryota; kingdom Metazoa; phylum Chordata; class Mammalia; order Primates; family Cercopithecidae; genus Piliocolobus; species Piliocolobus tephrosceles. The sequence goes on along the minus strand of NC_045437.1, from coordinate 96,161,967 downwards.
TTCCTAACATCCCAGCTTCTTTGGGCTTCCCAAAGACCTAGCATCATTCTCTTCAGTCTTGAAGCACTGGCAAGCCTATCACAGTCTAACTACACAAGGGAGGACAGAGATGATGGCTTGGGCTGATATATGTCATAGTTTCTCCCTCAGCTTGGTTTAACCCAGAGAAAACAGACAAAAAACTACAGCTATCTGCCTCTTTCTTGTGAATAAAATAGTTGATGGAGGTAGAAGTTGTTCAGAATTTCTAGTAGGGCTGACTTGTGAGACTCTTCTCCTATATGAGATAAGTCATTTAACACTGGGAGAGGTGCCTGATTTGTCTAATGTGTACCCACAAATACAGTCAAATAAAATAAAGAATCAGGCAAAGATGGGCCAAACATAAGAATGAGGTAAAACTCCAGAAACCAATCTTAACAAAACAAGGTTACATTGTTCACCTGACAGAGAATTCAAGATAATTGTCATAAAGATGCTCACCAAAGTCAAGACAATAATGCATAAACAAGGTAATAATTTGAATAAACAGATAGAAAATATATAAAGGTACCAAATGGAAATCATGGAGCTGGAGAATGCAATAACTGAACTAAAAAATTTAGTAGATGAGCTCAATAGCAGACTAGATTGAGGTTATGAAAAAATTAGTGAACTTAAAGATAGGTCACTGGAAATAATTTAGTCAGAGAGTCAAACAGAGTAAGGAATAAAAAAGACATAAGAAGGTTTAAGAGTTATGGGAGACCATCTAGTGAACCAGTAAACATATTATAGAAGCTCCAGAAAGAAGAGAGAGGGAAGGAAGACCAGAAAGCATATTCAAGGAAATAATGACTGAAAACTCAAAATCTGTGGAAGGTAATGAACACAGACTCAAGAAGATTAAGAAAGAAACCACCAAATAAGATATACATAAAAAAAATTCACACCAAGATACATTACAATCAATTGGTCAAAAGTCAAAGACAGAATTTTGAAAGGAGTAGGGAAAAGACACATCTCATAGAATGAAACTTTAATAAGACTATCATCAAATTAGTCAGCAGAAAGTTTTCAGACCAGAAGTGAATAAAATTATATATTTAAAGTGGTAAAAAGAAAAAAAATCTTGCAAACTAAAAATAATATACCCAGCATAGAGACATTCTCATACAAAAAAAAACTAAAAGAGTTCGTCATTACAGGACTCTCCTTAAAAAAAAGGCTGAAAGAAACTTTTCAAGTTGAAAGCGTGCTAAGCAGCAACACGGAGGCTTTCATAAGAATGTGTAAAAGTCATCAGTAAAAATAAACATGCAGACAAATACAAAATATGGTAATAGTAAATGATTTAATTCTAGTAGAAAAGTTAAAAAACAAAGGTATTAAAGGCAACTTTATCTAAAAATATGGTTAAATATACACTACATGAATAGAAAGGAATTGTGGTGACAACAACAAAGTATGCATTGAGAGAAAAGAAATGCAGAGTTTTTGTTGCAATTGAACTTAGTTATTAGTTTACAGTAGACTATTACAGCTACAAAGTATTTTATGTAATCCCAAAAGTAACTAAAAAATAATACCCATGAAGTTATGTAAAAGAAAAAGAGAGCAAAGATCAAAGCATATTAATAGAAGAATCAACAAAACAAAGGAAGACAGCAAGGGAGAAAAACAAAAACGTAAGAACTACAAGACTAGCAGAAAAAAAAACTAGCTATATGGCAATAGTAAATTTCTTCTATTAATAATTACCTTAAATTTAAGTGTATTGAGCTCTCCAATCAAGTTGGCTCTTTAGAAAGATAAACAAAGATACAATGGAGAACCTCTAGCTAGACTAAGAAAAAAGAGAGAAGACCCAAATAAAATCTGAGATTAAAAAGGAGATATTACAACTGACAAACTCAAAGAATAACAGACAATATGAACAACCATATGCCAGTAAATTGGAAAACCTAGAGAAATGGATAAATTTTTAGGCACACAAAACCTACCAAGATTTAACTATGGAGAAACCCAAAGCTTAAACAGACTAATAACAAACAATGAGACAGAACCCATAATAAGTTTCCCATCAAAGAAAGCCCAGAACCTGATGTCTTTACTGCTGAATTCTACCAAACATTTAAATAAATAATATTAATCTTTCTCAACCTACTCAAAAAAGTTGAGTAGGAGAAAATACTTGTAAACTTCCATCAGAAAAAAAAAACTAGGCTTGAAGTTAAAAACCATTCACAAAACACAAAGAACTACATTTTATAATGATAAAAGGATGAACCTACTAGGAAAATATAACAATTTAAATGTATATGTACTCAATCACAGAGCACATAAATAAAGAAAACATTGGACAGAACTGAAAGGAGAAACAGACAGCTATACAATGATAGTAAACGAGTTCAGTATTCCACTTGCAATAGTGGAGAAAACATCCAGATAGAAGAGGACTAAGGAATTAATAAGGAAAAGAGGGCTTTAACACCACCGAACAAATGAACCCAACAGACAAACATACATAGAATATTTTCCCCAACAAAAGCAGAATTCAAACTTCTTTAAAGCAAACACAGATGTTACTCAATGAAAGATTATAAATTAGGTCACAGAACAAGTATTAACAAATTTATATAGATTGAAATCCCACCAAATATCTTTTGAGAATGAAACTAGAAACTAGGCTGTGTGGGGTGGCTCATGCCTGTAATTCCAGCAGTTTGGGAGGCCAAGGCAGGGGGATCACTTAAGGCCAGGAGTTCAAGGCCAGCCTGACCAACATGGTGGAACTCCATCACTACTAAAAATACAAAAGTTAGCTAGAAATTGCTTGAACCTGGGAGGTGGAGGTTGCAGTGAGCCAGGATCGCACCATTGCATTCCAGTCTGGGTGACAGCGAGAAACTCTGTCTCAAAAAAAAAAAAAAAGCTAGAAATTTATAGCAGCAGGAAAACTGGAGAATCACAAATAAGTGCAAATTAAACAATACACTCATAAATAACCATTGGGTCGAAGAAAAAAAACAAACAAAAATTTTTTTTTAATTTAAAAATACCTAGACAAATTAAACACACATACACACACACACACACACACAACCCCAAACAGATCAAAATTCATGGGATGAAGCAAAAGCAGTACTGAGAGGGAAATTTACAGCAATGAATACCTACATTGAAAAAGAAGAAAAATTTGAAATAAATGGCTTATCTTTGTATCTCAAAGAACTAGAAAAATAGGTACAAAGTAAGCTCAAAATTAGCAGAAAGAAGGAAATAACAAAGATGAGATCAGAAATAAATGAAGTAACAAATAGAAAAGCCATGGAAAAATCAACAAAACTAAGAGTTGGCATTTTGAAAAGGTCATAAAAATTGACCAACCTTAGCCATACAAATAAAGACAAGACAGAAGGTTTAAATAAAGAAAATCACAAATGAAAGAAGAGACATTACAACTGATGCATAGAAATATAAAAGATCATAAAAGACTACTATAAACAATTATACTCAAACTAATTAGATAACCTAAAAGAAATGAGTTAATTCCTAGAAATATACAACTCGCCAAGACTTATTCATGAAGAAAAAGACAGTATTTTAATGGAGCAATAACTATTTTTTAATCTTTTTTTTATTATACTTTATGTTCTAGGGTACATGTGCACAATGTGTAGGTTTGTTACATATGTATACATGTGCCATGTTGGTGTGCTGCACCCATTAACTCGTTATTTACATTAGGTATATCTCCTAATGCTATCACTACCACCTCCCCCAACCCCACAATAGACCCCAGTAGATTGAATCAGTAATCAAAGTCTTGCAACAAAGAAAAGCCTGGAAACAGGTGGTTCCACTGGTGAATTCAACAAATACCTTTGGAAGAATTAATGCTAATTCACCCTAAATTCTTAAAAAAAGGAAAAAAAAATGAAGAAGCAGCAACACTTCCAAACACATTTTACAAAACCAGCATAATATCCTACAACAAAGTCAGACAAAGATACCACAAAAAAACTACAGGCCAGTAAGTTTAATGAATAAAGATGCAAAAATCCTCAACAACAAAATGAATGCAACAGCACATTAAAAGGATAATACATCATAACCAACTGGATTTATCCATGGCATGCAGGGCTAATAATAGTCAATTGCTCAATATATAATTAATATATTAATATTACATAATATAATAATTGATAATGTGATATAGCACATTAACATAAAAATATGATTAAAACTCCATCTTTTTTATTTCCAGGCTCTCTATTAATGTCTTTGAAAAAAATTACAAATTTAGAGAACACTCAGCATACTTCAAAAGAGATACGAAGCCTTACAAGGTTCTCTCTCTCAGAAGAATCATAATTGCATATTTAATTGCACATTTTCTATAATCAGATAGCTTTAGATTTTCTTTTTTTAACTTTTATTTTAGGTTTGGGGTACATATGCAGGTTTGTTATACAGGTAAAATGATGTCATGGGCATTTGTTGTACAGATTATCTCATCACAGGTACTAAACCTAGTACCTTGTTTTTTCTGTTTCTCTTTCTCCCACCACCCTCCATCTTGAAGTAGGCCCCAATGTCTGTTGTTCCCTTCATTGTGCTCACAAATTCTCATCATTTAGCTCCCACTTATAAGTGAGAACATGATATATTTGGTTTTCTGTTCCTTCATTCATTTACTAAGAATAATGACCTCCAGCTCCATCTATACACAACAGAAGACATGATCTCATTGTTTTTATGACTGCATAGTACTCCCTTTGAAAACCAATACAAGATAAAATGCCCTCTCTCACCACTCGTATTCAACATAGGACTGTAAATTTGGCCAGAGCAATCAGGCAAGAGAAAGAAATAAAGGGAAGACAGTGTGGCAATTCCTCAAGGATCTGGAACTTAAAATACCATTTGACCCAGCCATCCCACTACTGTGTATATACCCAAAGGATTATAAATCATGCTGCTATAAAGACACAAGCACACGTATGTTTATTGCAGCACTATTCACAATAGCAAAAACTTGGAACCAACCCAAATGTCCATCAGTGACAGACTGGATTAAGAAAATGTGGCACATATACACCATGGAATACTATGAAGCCATAAAAAAGGATGAGTTTATGTCCTTTGTAGGGACATGGATGCAGCTGGAAATCATTATTCTCAGCAAACTATCACAAGAACAGAAAACCAAACACCACATGTTCCCACTCATAGGTGGGAATTGAACAATGAGAACACTTGGGCACAGGAAGGGAACATCACACACCAGGGCCTATTGTGGGGTTGGGGGAGGGGGGAGGGATAGCATTAGGACATACACCTAATGTAAATGACAAGTTAATGGGTGCAGCACACCAATATGGCACATGTATACATATGTAAAAAACCCACATTGTACACATGTAACCTAGAACATAAAGTATAATAAAAAAAAAAAAAAAAAGAAAGAAAGAAAGGGCATTCAAATAAGAGGAGAGGAAGTCAAACTATCCCCCTTGCAGATGACATGAGTCTATATCTAGAAAACCCCATATTATCAGTCCAAAATCTCCTCCAGCTATAAACGTGCTAAGTATCAAGATACAAAATCAGTGTTCAAAAATCACTGGCATTTCTATACTCCAACAATAGCCAAGCCAAGAGCCAAATCAGGAATGCAATCTTATTCACAATTTCCACAAAAAGAATAAAATACCTAGGAATACAGTTAACCAGGAAGGAAAAAGACCTCTACAATGAGAATTAACAAAAGACTGCTCAAAGAAATCAGAGCTGACACAAACAAATGAAAAACATCCCATGCTCATGGATAGGAAGAATCAATATCATGAAAACGGCCATAATTTAATGTCCATACTAAAATAGCCAAAGCAATTCATAGATTTAATGCTATTCTTATCAAACTATCAGTGGCATTCCTCACAGAACTATAAAAAAGCTATTTAAAAATTCATATAGAACCAAAAAGAAAAGAGCCTGCATGTCCAAGGAAATCCTAAACAAAAAAGAGCAAAGCTAGAGACATCATGTTACCCAACTCTAAACTATACTACACAGCTACAGTAACCAGAACAGCATGATACTGGTACAGAAGCAGGCACATAGACCTTTGGAACAGAATAGCGAGCCCAGACATAAGGCCACACATCAACAACCATCTGATCTTCAACAAAGCTGACAAAAACAAACAATGGGGAAAAGATTTCCTATTCAATAAGTGGTAATGAGATAACTGGCTAGCCATATGCAGAAAATTGAAACTGTACCCCTTCCTCACACCATATACAAAAATAAACTCAAAATGGATTAAAGACTTAAATGTAAAACCACAAAATATAAAACCCTGGAAGACAACCCAGGTAATACTATCCTGGACATAGGAATGGGCAAAGATTTCATGATGAAGAAAATAAAATCAATTGCAATAAAAGTAAAATTGACAAGTGGCATCTAATCAAACTTAAAAGCTTCCGCACAGCAAAGAAACTGTCAACAGACCAAACAGACCACCTACAGAATGGGAGAAAGTTTTTGCAAACAATGCATCTGACAAAGGTCCAATGTCTAGGCACCTATAAGGAACTTAAACAAACTTACAAGAGAAAAACAACCCCATTAAAAAGTGAGCAAAGACATGAACAGACACTTTCAAAAAAAAGACATACATGCGACCAAGAAACATATGAAAAAATCTCAATATCACTGACCATGAGAGAAATGCAAATCAAAATCATCTAGTTTTTATTTGGTTTTAATCTGGTTTAATTTGGTGTGAGATCATAACACACCAATTATATGGCTATTACTAAAAAATTTTTTTAATGAATGGCTATTATCAAAAGTCAAAAAATAACAGATGCTGGCAAAGTTGTAGAGAAAAGGGAACACTTATACACTGTTGGTGGGACTGTAAATTAGTTCAAACATGTGGAAAGCAGTATGGCAATTCCTCAAAGAATCAAAAGCAGAACTACCATTCAACCCCCTGGGTATATATATACCCAGAGGAATATAAAGCATTCTATTATAAAGACACATGCACACAAATGTTCGTTGCAACACTATTCACAATAGTTCATTTTCAATCTTGTCTTGGATATTGTTGAGCTTTTTTGCAACTCATTCTTTGAAATCTTTATCTGTCATTTCTGAGTTTCCATTTTGGTAAGGTTCCACTGCTAGAGAGCTATTATGATCCTTTGGTGGCATCACAACATTTAAATTTTTCATGGTGCCACAATTATTGCTCTAGCTCTTTATTGTGGGACACTGGCACTTCTAATTTTTGTAATTTTTTTTTTTTTTTTTTCTGAGATGGAGTCTTGCTCTGTCACTCAGGCTGGAGTGCAGTGGTGCAACCTCGGCTCACTGCAACCTCCACCTCCTGGGTAGGTTGTCTCAGCCTCCAGAATGGCTGGAATTAAAGGTGCCTACCACCATACCAGGCTAATTTTTTTGTTTTTAGTAGAGACAGGATTTCACCGTGTTGGCCAGGCTGGTTTCAAATTCCTGACCTCGAGTGATCCACCCACCTCAGATTCCCAAAATGTTAGGATTACAGGCATGAGCCCCCATGCCCAGTCAATTTTTGCAATTATTTTTATGTGGGTAGAATTTTTTTCTTCCTTTCCATATAATATTATTGGTGTTATTTTCTTTCCCTTGCTCTATGCCTAACCCCCACCCAGGTGGCTGTGACTGTAGAGAATGTTGGTTAGGGGCTTTTGGCTCTGCTTTCATAGCCTTATGCATTTCTGTTGGCAGGTTTTATATTGGACTGTATAGTTCAACCTATATGCCAGTATATGGCACTTATGGGTAAGTCAGCTGCAATCAACATGGCTGGGTATATAATTTATCCTTGTTTCCTGGGAGAAACTATCTGTTGTCTCAGGCAATGGGCTGATCTGTGGAGTGCGTAGCAGTCAGATATCCCTACTGAGCCTCAGGTAATCAAGGCCAAATGGGTGGGAATAGACCAGACGGGCCTACCCACAGGTAACCTGTTGGCAGACACAAAAACCAGTGTCAAAGGTGAATCCAGTAGGCAGCCACCAAGCACTCAGAAATGTGACTAAGCATTGAGTTGGGTCATCGTTGGGTCTAAGTTCTCTGCATGGGGAGTAGGTAAGTGGCCTAATCCAGTAGAATGGATTCTCTAGATGCCTGGAGATCTGCCTAGGCATATAGTATACAGGGCCCCACCACACCACAATCTCTGCACAGGATGAACCATGGTGAAGCAGACCCTTCTCCGCCCCATGCCCAGCCAGATTCACCATGGTCTCTGCACAGGTCAAGATGGGTGGTTCAGGCTGCTGATCTATGTAAATGGATACACTATATTCCTAGAGATATTCCTGGGCATGGAGTGGAGAGGTCCCTCTTGCACCAGGATCTCTGAACAGGGAGTTGGGGAGAATCAGGCTGCTGAACCAGGCAAGCAGGTATTCCAAATGCCGGGACATCAGCCTAGTTTTGCAGTGCAGAGGGTCCCACTGCACCGTGATCTATATACTCAAGAAGGATGGGACAATTCAGGCTGCCAAACCAAGCAAGCAGGTGCTCTGAATGCCTGGATCTATCCTGGGCATGATATGAAGAGGGCCCCACTGCACCATGATCTATGCACAAGGAGGGTGGGGTGGCTCAGTCTGCCGGTCCATGAGAGGGAATGCTCTGAAAGCCTGGAGTTCTGACCTGGATTGAGGCAGAAAGGGTCCCCTGCACCACAATCACAGAGGAGCAGGCTGAGGCAGCCAGCAATGACACACACAGGCCAGTTCCAGTTTGTCAACTGGCTCTTGTTACCAGTCTTGTTGCCCAGGAGAAACCATAGCTATAGCAGCTCTCTTCCTGCCCCAGTCCTGCAGTAGGGGGATAGCACAATTCCAGTGCCTACTGCTGAGGTACTTTTCAAAATTCTGGCTGTGGAGGTCCCTACTCCATTCAAGAAAAGGTATTCAGATATCTGGTTTGAGACTAAAATGTCTGCATAGCCACACTTCCAGTCCACCGAATAATAAGTGACTTTGAATGTCCTCAGATTAAAAATGGCATTCTGTTCTTGATCCCAGATCTGGGAAAAGGCCTGCAGCTTTTACTGGTGTCTTTTCCTCTAGGTGTCCCCAAGTTTGTCCCCAAGTTAGTTCCAGGACTTGGGAGAAAAAAAGTGCTGTCCCTCAGCCTGGGTTGCCCAGATCCCTGGTGGAAAGGGGAGTTAGACAGAAAATCCCTCTGCTTTTCTTATGTACTGTGGCTTCACTCACTTTTATCAGACAGATGCTGTCATGAGGGCTGTATCCCTGCATTCTCATCCTCAAGATCTGGATGTCCTTCATAATTCCGGTAGATTATCTTTACACTTCTTGAATTAAACCTCACAGAATTTATCTCTATGCACTATCTTGTTATTTCCAAGTGGATGAAGCACACTAAAATCTCTAACCCACCATCTTGGACAAAAAGATAAACAAAAATAAACTAAAATCTACTTACTGTCTTTAAAATGCAGGAAAAAAACATTTGACAAAATTCAGCATCTTTCATGGTAAAAACTCAACAAACTAGGAATAGAATAAATAAACTTCAACTCACTAAAGGCCATACATGAAAAGAACACATCTAATATCATACTCACTGTTGAAAAACTGAAAACCATTCTTCTAAAATCAAGCACAAGGCAAGGATACCAACTCACACAGCTTTGATTCAACATAGTACTAAGATTCCTAGTCAGAGCAATACAAAAAGAAAAGAAATGAAAAGCATACAAATAAAAAATGAAGAATTAAAATATTTTCATTTGCAGACATACTCTTATATATAGAAAATTCTAAGAATTTCACTAAAAACTGTTAGAACTAATAAATTAGTAAACTTGCAGGATACAAATTAGCATAAAAAATCCATTGCTTTTCTATTCAGTAACAATAAAGTATCAGGCAAGAAAACTAAGAAAACAATTCCATTTACAATAGTACCAAAAGAAAGTAAAAACCCCTACAAACCTTCTTCAGTAGCTCCAACTCCAACAATATATTTTGCAATCATGTGTACCTTATAAAAAAGCATTTCAGTGAAGGCCTTCCTTCCCTGAATAGCCTCACTGAGTTTCTAATTATTTAATGAGCACTTTTGCACCATGTCATTTTTCTCCTATTATTCCAAGGTAATATGTATTTACTTTAAGAAGGGTCTCATGTAAGCATAATAAATAAAATTTAGGCTGGACTGCTTTTTGGGAACAGAAGACTTTGGAATTTCATTCCTCAGGAAATAATTTTATTTTAAGCATTTTCATGGTCATTCTTCATCTTCCTTTTATTTTCCTACAATTACTCTACTATTAGAACTACTGGTCCACAAGTGTTTCTCTTTCAGTAGAACACATTTTGCTCCTCTTGTCTGTAAACAAAAATGGAAAGATCTCAACTAAAGCCTGGCTAACATTGAAATTCATCACCTTTCCTTGCTGAGTTGTCCTTTATTATTTTTAGAAATGAATTCTTGATAGGATTCCCAAAGAAAATGTTATGCATCAATGGCTTTTAATTTTATAAACTTACATTTGTCATAGCTTTCCTATAAATTTCTTCAACCACAAACACTTTCAGTTAGTGACGCTCACAACCAATTGCATTTTTAGAGTCATTTAATTCTTATGGTACAGTAAGAAATGAGCTCTCCTGGATAGGTGCTTTTCTTTCAGTATTGACATTTTTACACATATATATTTAGGGAAGAAAAGAATAAGTAATAAATTCCCATTGTAGAAAATATGAAAATGCAAATCAGCAGAAATAAAAGTAAATAAAATTAGTGTCACTGTTAACCATGCAGAAAAAATAGCCATTATGTTTTCAAATATCTCCTTTAAGATGTATCTATCTAACATTCTTCTTGATTTTTCACTTCATGTTATTTCTTACATTTATTCAATAAATATGCATTCAGTAACTACCATGTTTCAGGTCCCCTGTTGGGCACTTAGAATAAATAAAAATTATGTGGCTCTACCCATTTAGTCCTTTATAGTAGTAAAAAATGCAAAACAGCATCAAAACAGAATAATAATGCAATGCAGACTTTTTTGAATTTTTAATTTTTGTAGGTACATAGTAGGTAAATATATTTATGGGATATATGACATATATTGATATCGGCATGCAATGTGTAATAATCACATCATGGAAAAGAGTATATTCATCCCCTGAAGCATTTACTATTTGTGTTGCAAATAATCCAGTTATACTCTTTAAGTTATCTTGAAATGTACAATTAAATTATTATTGACTATTGTCACCCCGTTTTGCTATTAAATGCTAGTTCTTATTCATTCTTTCTAACAATGTTTTTTGTACCCACTAACAATCTTCACTTCTCAAACCCCCAGTACCCTTCCCAACCTCTGATAACTATCCTTCTACTCTCTATCTCCATGAGTTCAGTTGTTTTCATTTTCAGATCCCACAAAAAAGTTAGAACATGTGATGTTTGTCTTTCTGTGCCTGGCTTGTTTCACTTAATATAATTACCTCCAGTTCCATTCATGATGTAGGAAATGACAGGATATCATTGTTTTCTATGACTGAATAGTATCCCATTATGTATATGCAACCCATTTTCTTTATCCATTTATCTGTTGATGGACACTTAGGTTGCCTCCAAATCTTGGCTGTTGTGAACAGTGCTGCAACAAACATGGGACTGCAGATATCTCTTTGATACACTGATTTCCTTTCTTTTGGATATATGCCCCGCATGGGATTGCTAGAGTATGGTAGCACTATTTTCAGTTTTTTTGAGGAGACTCCAAACTGTTCCCCATAGTGGTTGTGCCAATATGCAATTGGGACAAAATACATTTTTAAAAGTGAAAAAGGAAATATGACAAATTGACTCATGAATCAGAAAATCATTTCATTTCCAAATGGGAAGTGAAGCACATGAGCCTTTACGTCTGAATCCCCCAATCTACCTGAGGTTTCTGTTACGTGTTCACCCAGCCCAGGTTTATCCAGCATAGATGCAAAGAGGACAAGAAAGGGGGTTCTTCTCTCAGGGACACTCATAAACATCCAACAGTGGATTTCCTCCCAATTATTGTCTCATCAGACCAGAAATTTATACACTTTATAGGAGTCATAGAAATATTCTTTACAAATAACGCATTCTTCCACATTTTTTAAAATATATCAGAGTTTAGGCTTTTAATACTCCCAGGCTCTGGCATGAAACATTTTTCTCTGTCTTCTTAGAACTTTTTCATGAGGCAACATATGCTGTTTAAAAATGGGATCAAGAGCAAAAATTGCAACAAAATTTAAGGAAAATCTTCAGTAAATGTAAATCTTCGTAAATGTCAGTACACACACGCTTGTTCTAGAAGGCAATGTGGCTTTGTCTATCAAAAGCTTTACTCATATGCATATGCTTTCCCCCAGCAATTCAATTTCCAAATTGATATCATAAAAATAATTATTTTAACTTTTATTGTAGGTTCAAAGTTACATGTACATGTTTGTTATACAAGTAAACTGCATGTTGCGGGGGTTTGGTGAACAACTTACTTTGTCGCCCAGGTAATAAGCATAGTACCTAATAGGTAGTTTTTCAATCCTATCCCTCCCCCCACCCTCCACCTTCAAGTAGGCTCTGGTGTCTGTTCTTTTCTTTATGTCCATATGTACTCATTAGCTCCCACTTATATGTGAGAACATGCAGTATTTGGTTTTCTGTCCCTGTGTTAGTTCGCTTAGGATAATGACCTCCAGCTCTATTCATGTTCTGCAAAGGACATGATCTCATTTTATAAAAAATAATTTTAAACAGACATAACGATTTAGCTAAGAATGCCCATCACGGCATTATTTATCATTATGAAAAACTGCAAACATAATTATAATGAATATATAGTAATATCAATTATGATATATCTCTTCAAGGAAATACTATGCAACTATTAAATGAGGTTAGAGATGGATACATTGTCACAAGGAAAAATGTTTATAATCAGTGGCTTGGTGAAAAAATTAACATAGAACACATTTCTGAAAAAGAAAAATTTAATATATAGAGACATTTTAATAGTATTTATGTCAGATTATTGGTATTGCCAGTGATTTTCATTTTCTTCTTATTGTTTATCAGCTTTCTGGGGGTTTTTTGTTGTTGTTAGCAGTAATATTTGTCAATTCGTAAAAGATTCTCTGCTACCACACTGCATGTTCTCACTTTTAAGTAGGAGCTGAACGATGACAACATGTGGACACATTGAGGGGAACAACACACACTGGTGCCTGTTGGGGTGGAGAGGGGGAGGGATACCATCAGTAAGAATCGAAAATGAATGCTGGGCTTAACACCTAGGTGATGGGTTGATCTGTTCAGCAAACCACCATGGCACACGTTTACCTCTGTAACAAACCCACACATCCTGCACATATATCTCAGAATTTAAGTTGAAGAAAAAAGCAAAAGATTCTGTTACCAAATATGAACTGAATAACTTTTCAAAGAAGAAGAAATTTTCGAGAATAATACAGCATGTCATGTATTTTGGTTGTAGGAAGAAGATTTGAGAGATTATCCCATTTTTATTCAATTGTCATTATATCTGTGCTGTGGTTTTGAGGTTACCATACAGCTTCACATGTATTTCTTAATCCTCAAAACTCCTCTCTGTGTGATGTATAGCAGGTACTTTTGTTCTTATTTCATATATAAGAAAACTGGGCCTGTGTGATGTGTTATGATTTGCCCTTTGTCACTCAGCATGTAGGTCATGATGTATGCTGCCCCACAGTTCAGTGCTCTTTCTTATACATCATGTTGCTTCACAGGAAATTTACTCATATGTCATTTCAGAATGAAGATAGTATAATCTAATTATTATGATGATTATTCATAGCTGCTGGAAAATTGCACAGAATTTCAATCACAGGAATTACAACTACATTAAGTAGATGCCCATGCCTACTAGTAATAAAAATTTATAATAAAAATATGTATATTAATACTTCCAAATATAAGAAAGCAGGAAAAGTAAAGAAGAAGAAAGACTGTTACAGCTCAAAATGTAGTCATGTATATTCCCTTATTTAATTATAAAATTAACCTTATTTAGGATGTACTCTCAAGTTTGTTTCAGGTAAAGCATTTTATATGATTAAACTAAAGCTGAAAAGTATGTAATCCACTACAAATGACAGATTCAGTTCTGTGGGTCACAGGCCAAAGTCAGTGCTTTTCACCACAACTCACTTTTACATGAGCAAGTGTCAATCAGCATGAATCCCCACAACACCCTACAGAATTGGCAAGTGACAAAAACAGAATAGCTATCCCAAACACTCAATGGAGTGCCTAAACTAGATGCAATATCAATAAAAATTCTCAATCACTCAGATTCCCCTGAACAGATAAACCAACCTTGTAAGAAATTTGCTGAATAGAACACAATATTTTGGCACACATAATGACCTAGTGTACTATTTGTGCTTTTATAATAGTCTTCATGACAGTCAAAACCATTTTGTTTAGGACTAACAGCACAATAAGAAAAAAGGAAATAGAGCAACTACATGGATAGGCCAAGTCAGCACATTGCTTTCAATTGAAGTATATAGCAAAGCTGCTTCAGGCACCTAAATTACCTAAACAAGTGTGATTTCCCCCTCTGCCTCATTGCACATTTTTTAGTGTCTACACAACCAGGAAAGGTAGTCACATGTATCTCTACATGTATGGATGTGTAATAGCCCTGAGTTCTACCTGTTCTAAAGATAAGATTTATAAATCTAACAAAAAACAAGGGATCAGACACTGTAGGAAGATGACAGATAAGAGACAAAGCTAATGCGGACTTCCCACTTGGATGGACAGAACAGCATGTGAAGAATCACATTATGAAATTTTATTCTGAGAACAACCACAGAATGTACCAGGAAACCAAAGGAATTCATAGATCCTTTGAAAGAAGTAGTATGCCACTTCAAATTCAACAAGACAGGTGAAAAACTGTAAGTTCCGAAAGTATGAGAGGGGGGATATCCTGCCAAAGAACACACATCGCCACTGGGGAATCTAAAAATCTAAATCACAGGGGAAGAATTTAACCTTACCTAGAGCTGAAACAGATTTTTAGGGCGCCATGCAAAATATAAAGGTAGAAGCAGCAGCAGGAAGAGCCTTGTAGGCACTCCCAGTTTTCAACTGTAGCCCAGGGAAGCTATCCCTGACTATATCACACAAGGGCCCACGGGGTAGACAGCCAGCAGAACTAGGGAGGGGTCACAGGTTGAAAAATCTTCCAACTGAAATTTGTAGTAATTTTGACTGGGGACAAACATTCTTGAGCAGAATATGGGGGCAAATGGAAACTGCTGCAGACACCAGCACAGGAGTCACCACCAACAGTGTGGGCAGATAGGGAGGGACAGGCCTGAAAATTGTGCTTGATTTCTCAATGGGGAAGCTTATGACCTGGGGCAAGCTCTGAGAAGGGCACGTAGGAGCAAAACCAGCCTTGCCAACTATGTGGGAGCTGGATGAGGCCTTTTGCTACCAGCTACCCCCGCCCCACTTCCCTGTTAAACTATATGACACAGCAGAGGCAGCAACAATCCCCACTGGAACATAACTCCATTGGCCTGAGAACCACTCCCAGTGCCCACGGTGGCTGTGGCAAGCCTTGCCCAAGGAGAATCTGAGCCCAGACCCACCTAACCCTGCTCCTATCTGATGACATTTCTCTACCTACCTGTTAAGCTGAACAAAAAGATATAAACTCTTGGGACCCTCTCCACTGCCTGAGAAACCAGAATACTCACCCTCACCAACTTAGGGCAAGCTGAGATCCCCCTGCTACTACCACAGCTGGTGCTCTCTTGAAAGCACCACCTCCTTGCTGGAAACCAACCAACTCAGGACATTACAGAAACTCATGACAGAATAACCCTGCGCCCGGGAAGCAGAAAACAATAGCTAATTGCACTGCCTGAAACATGCTGGCTAACCAGAGGCCCTAAATCTCTCCACATGACAACTTCACTGCTAGCACAACTAGCAGTTGAGAAAGCCAGCCGGCTAAACACAACACATCTACAACCAAGGACTCTCACAAAGTTCACATCACTCACATGCCACCTACACCAGAGCAGGTGCTGGCATCAAATTACTGGAAGATCTGAATAAAGATCATGTCACAGGACTCTTTGCAGAAGTTCCTCAGCAGCCACCTGGAGTCTGGTAGCCTTACTGGGTGACTAGACCCAGAAGAGTAATAACAATCACTAGTCTGGCTCTTAGGAAACCCCATTTCTAGGGGAAGGAGAAGGGAGAGCACTGCATCAAGAGAGCACACCATGGAACAAAAGAATCTGAACAGCAGTCCATGAGTTCAAGATCATTCCACTGAAATAGTCTACCCAAATAAGAAGGAACTAGAAAAGTAATTATGGCAATATGACAAAACAGTATTCTATAACATCCCCAAGAGATCACACTAGCTTCCCAATAATGAATCCAAAACAAGAAGAAATCTCTGAATTGCCAGATAAAAAATTCAGAAAATTGATTATTAAGCTACTCAAGGAGATAACAGAAAATGGTGAAAAACAACATAAAGACATTTAGAAAACAACACAGGATAAAGAAGAAACATACATATCATACAGAAAAAAAAATATCATACAGAAAAAACAATCACAACTTCTAGAAATGAAAGACACACTTAGAGAAATATAAAATGCACTGGAAAGTTTCAACAATAGAATTGAACAGAAGAAAGAACTTCAGAGCTCAAATACAAGACTTTTTAATTAACCCTGTCAGACAGAGACAAACAAAAAGGAGTTAAAAAAAAAAAAAAAAAGACCCTAAGAAATTTGAAATTGTTTTAACTGGCCAAACCTAAGAATAATTGGTGTTCCTGAGGAAGAAGAGAAATCTAAAAGACTAAAATACTTATTTGAGGAAATAATTGAGGACAACTTCTGTGGCCTTACTAAAGATCTAGACATCCAAATACAAGAAGTTCAAAGAACACCTAGGAAATTCATCACAAAAAGATCATCACCCAGGCACATAGTCATCAGGTTAACTAAACTCAAGATGAAGAAAAAAATCTTAAGATCTGTGAAACAAAAGCATCAGGTAACCTATAAAGGAAAACCTACCAGATTAGCAGCAGATTTCTCAGCAGAATACTTAAAAGCCAGAAGGGGTTGGGCTCCTATCTTTAGCCTTCTTAAATGAAACAATTATCAACCAAGAGTTTTGTAGCTAGCAAAACTAAGCTTCATAAATGAAGGAAAGATACAATCTTCTTCAGACAAACAAATGCTGTGAGAATCTGCCACTACCAAGCCAGCACTACAAGAATTGCTAAAAGGAGTCCTAAATCTTGAAACAAAAGCTTGAAATACACCAAAATAGAAACTCTTTGAAGCATAAATCTTACCCAGCGTATAAAACACTAACACAATGAAAAAAAAAGATATTTAGGGAGAAACTAGCATTATGAATAGAAAAATACTTCACATCTCAATACTAACAATGAGTGTAAATGGCCTAAATGTTCCAATTAAAAGATACAGAATGGCAGAATGGATAAAAATCTATTAACCAAGTATCTGCTGTCTTCAAGAGACTTACCTAACACATAAAGACTCACATAAACTTGAGGTAAAAGGGTGGAAAATGATAGTCCACGCAAATGGACACAAAAAGCAAGCAGGAGTAGCTATTCTTAAATCAGATAAAGCAGACTTTAAAGCAACAACAGTTTAAAAAAAGAAGACAAACAGAGTCATTACATAACGATAAAAAGATTAGCCAACAAGAAAATACTACAATCCTAAATATATATGGATATATGCACCTGACACTGGAGCTCCCAAATTTATAAAACAATTATTACTAGATGTAATAAATGAGATAGACAGCAACATGATAATAGTGGGGGATTTCAATACTCCACTGACAGTGTTAGACAAATCATCAAGATAGAAAGTCAACAAAGAAATAATGGACTTAAACTATACCCTAGAACAAATGGATTTAACAGATATTTACAAAACATTCTACCCAACAACTGCAGAATATACATTCTTTTTTTTTAAGTACATGGAACATGCTTCAAGATAAGCCACATGATAGGTCACAAAACAAGTCTCAGTAAATTTTTAAAAATTAAAATTATATCAAGTATTCTCTCAGACCACAGTGAAATAAAACTGGAAATCAACTCCAAAAGGAACCCTCAAAACTGTGCAAATATATGGAGATTAAATAATATGCTCTTGTATGATCTTGGGTTAATGAAATCAAGGTGAAAATTAAAAAATTCTTTGAACTGAACAATAATAGTGACACAACCTAACAAAACCTCTGGGATACAGCAAAAGCAGTGCTAAGAGGAAAGTTCACAGCATTAAATGCCTACATCAAAAAGTCTGAAAGAGTACAAATAGACATTCTAGTCACACCTCAGGGAACTAGAGAAACAAGAACAAACCAAACAGAAATCAAGCAGAAGAAAAGAAATAACAAAGATACAAGCATAACTAAATGAAATTGAAACAGAAAAATACAAAATATAAATGAAACAAAAAGCCGGTTCTTTGAAAAGATAAATAAAATTGATAGGCAGTTAGCAAGATGAACCAAAAAAAGAAGAGAAAAGATCCCAACAAACTCAACTACAAACAAAATGGGAGCCATTATGACTGATACCACAGAAACACAAAATATCATTCAAGACTAATATGAACATTTTTATGCACAAAAACTAGAAAAATCTAGATGAGATGGATAAATTCCTGGAAATATACAACCCTCCTAGATTAAACCAGGAAGAAATAGAAACTCTGAACAGACCAGTAACAAGGAGCAAGATTAAAATAGTAATTCAAAAGTTACTGAAAAAAAAAAAATTCCAGGACCAGATGAATTCACAGCTGAATTCTATCAGGCATTCAGAAAAGAATCGGTAGCAATCCTATTAACACTATTCCACAAGATAGAGATAAAAGATAATCCTTCTAAAAATATTCTATAAAGCCAGTATCACCCTAATTCAAAAACCAGGAAAAGACATAACTAAAAAAGAAAACTACAGACTAATATCCCTGATGAACATAGATGCAAAAATCCTAAATAAAATACTAGCTAACAGAATCCAACAGCATATCAAAAAGATAACACACCATGATCAAGTGGAATTCAGACCATGAATGCAGGGATGGTTGAACATCTGCAAGTTAATAAAGGTGACACATTACATAAACATAATTTAAAACAAAAATTATATGATTAACTCAATAGATGCAGAAAAAGCATTTCCCAGAATCTAGCATCAATTTATGATTAAAACCCTCAACAAAATAGGCATAAAAGAGACGTACCTCAAGGTAATAAAAGCCATCTATGACAAACACACAACCAACATTATCCTGAATGAGGAAAAGGTGAAAGCATTCCCTCTAAGAACTGGATCAAGACAAGGATGCCTACTTTCACTACTTCTATTCAACATAGTACTGGAAGTCCTAGGCAAAGCAATCAACCCAAAAAGAGAAAGAAATAAATTGTATCCAAATTGGTAATGAGCGAGTCAAATTGCCACCGTTCACTGATGATATGACTGTCTGCCTAGAAAACCCTAAAGGCTCATCAAAAAAGTTCCTAGAGTGGATAAATGAATTCAGTAAAGTTTCAAGATACAAAATCAATGTACAAAAATTAGTAACACTGTCATACACCTACAGTGACCAAGTTGAGAACCAAATCAAGAAGTCAACCTCTTTTATAATAGTGCAAAAAATAAAATAAAATAAAATACTTAGAAATATTCCTAACCAAAGAGGTGATAGACCTCTACAAGTAAAATTATAAAACATTGCTGAAAGAAATCATAAAAGACACAAACATATGGAAACACATCCCATGCTCATGGATGGGTAGAAACAGTATTGTAAAAATGGCCATACAGCCAAAAGCAATCTACAAATTCAATGCAACTACCATCAAAACACCATCATCATTCCTCACAGAACTAGAAAAGAAATCCTAAAATTCATATGTAACCAAAAAGGAGCCACATAGTCACCAAAATAGCATGGTACTGGTACAAAAACAGGCACATAGACCAATGGAACATAATAGAGAAACCAGGAATAAAGCAAAATACTTACAGCTAACTGATCTTTGACTAAGCAAACAAAAACATAAAATGTGGAAAGGACACCCTACTCAACAAATGTTGCTGAGATAACTGGAAAGCCACATGTAGAACAATAAAACTGGATCCTTGTCTTTCACCTTATACAAAAATCAACTCAAGATGGATCAAAGACTTAAATCTAAGACCTGAAACCATGAAAGTTTTAGAAGATATCATCAGAAAAACTCTTCTAGACATAGGGTTAGGCAAAGACTTCATGACCAAGAACCCAAAAGCAAATGCAACAAAAACAAAAAATAAATAAATGGGACCTAATTAAACTAAAAATCTTCTGACAACAAACAAAATAGTCAGCATAGTTAACAGACAACAACCAACAGAGAGCGCAAAAGTCTTCCCAATCTGCACATCCAACAGAAGACTAATATCCAGAATCTACAAGGAACACAAAAAAATCAGCAAGAAAAAAATAGTCCCATCAAAAAGTGGGCTAAGGACAAGTATAGACAATTCTCAAAAGAAGATACACAAATGTAAATTAAAACCACAATGAGACACCACCTTACTCCTGCAAGAATGGTCATAATTTAAAAATTTAAAAAAATGTTAAAAAAGTAGATGTTGGCACAAATGTGGTGAAAAGGGAGTACTTTTACACTGCTGGCAAGAATGTAAACTAGTACATCCACTATGGAAAAGAGTGTGGAGATTCCTTAAAGAGCTGAAAGTGGAACTATCACTTTTGATGCAGCAATTCCACTCCTGGGTATCTACCCAGAGGAAGAGAAGTCATAATATGAAAAAGATGCTTGTATGTGCATTTTTATAGCAGCACAATTCTCAACTGCAAAAATATGGAACCAGCCTAAATGCCTATCAATCAACAAGTGGATAAAGAAATTGTGACATATAAATACACACACACACACACACACACACTGGAATATTACTCAGCCATAAAAAGGAACAAAATAGTGGCATTCACAGCAATCTGGATGGAGTTGGAGACCATTCTAAGTGACATAACTCAGGAATGGAAAACCAAATATCGTATGTTCTCACTTATAAGTGGGCGCTAAGCTGTGAAGATGCAAAGGTATATAAGAATGATATAATGGACTTCGGGGGCTCAGGAGGGGAACAGGGGAAGGCATAAGTGATAAAAACATTTGGTACAGTGTACATTCCTCAGATGACGGGTGCACCAAAATCTGAGAAATCAATACTTAAGAACTTATTCATGTAAGCAAAAACCATCTGTTTCCCAAAAACTACTTCAAAAAAATTTTAAGAAATGCAAATTATATTTTAAAATAAATAAAAATAAAAACAAGGGCTCATATGCACAATTTAAAACTTTTTTGTATTTTGAAAGATTTACTTCTCATTCATTTGAAATATCACCTATATAAGAGTTAAGAAGCATTAACAAAAGCAAAGTAGCAAGATTTTAAAAAATATATTGTGAAAATACAATTAATATATTATTGATTTCCTTTACTCATTCATTCACCAAAAATTTATAGAATTCCTTACTTCATGCCAGGCATTGGGTACAAGGGGTCAGCCTAACCCCTGTCTTCATGAGCCTATTGTTCAAGTGATATTCTCATCGATATCATCAATATCTCATTCCTATACTAAAAAAGGATTTCCTCATTCTAGCACATATAAAAAGAATTCCAATTATGGTTCTTTCTGCTGTGTAACTAACTACTGAAGTTTGAGCAGAAGTTTGTTTACTACAGCTTTCAAAATGTGTCACACCTGCAGCTCTCACTTGAAAGGAAGCACATAAAAGCCTGAAGACTTCATTCCCTGGGAAATATAGCAGAGAAAGACTGATGAAATCAAGGGCATGCCCATACCACAGGAAAAAATCAAGTTGCCAAGTCTAGCTCAACTCATGTATTTTCATGTCTCTTGAGGCTGTTGATTGGAGTCCTTCTTCTAGAAATGCCCGTGCATCCCATCCGGGAATATTACTATTAAATTATTTTTCATTTTTCCACTTTCTTCTCTTACATCAGCCTGAATATCTATTCTAAATCCATGGGACTAAATTTGCCAAACAGATAAGCAGCACTGCTATTCAGAGGGAGAATGTAAGATTTCTTTTAAGAAATAAAATAAAATAAATTTAAGATTGTTTTCTTCCTTCAAAAAGAAAAAACTGATTATGATAATCATTACTGGATCACACATATGCATCCCCATGATGGAAAGGAAGGAGTATAAATTAGCCTTCTACTGATGCATAAAAATTTGTATTTTCATGCATTAGGGTTTCTCCTTAGGTATGTGAACAAATTAGCATCCTGAAGTATTATTTTAAGTGGTGAATTGTGCATTCTTCTAAACCTCTAAGATAGACATGTTATCTCCATTACTTAGCTACTAGCACCAAAAGAAGAGGTCTTGACATCAAAAGCAAAACACAGGTTATATAGCTGACAAACCATGAAAAGTTTACTTCATTTGTTTCAAAGATTCATCTGCAGAAAGTTAAAGCCACTTAGGAAACATAAGATGAAAGGTTAAACCACCAGTTTAGTCTTAATGGTTGACCACTAATGCACCAGGCCTTCAACACTATCCAGTCAAATAAACACTCTCTTAATTTCTCATTGATTGGGGGATGAAAATAGCTTTAACACATCATATTTTACTACCTGGCCCAGTGAGAAATAATACACACTATAAAACCATGTTCTGCTTCATCTCCATCTTAGAGTACTGGAATAAATACTTTCCTTTGCATAGACTTAAGATTATTTAAAATCTTTGCTCCTGATATGTAAAGCCAGTCAGACCTGCCCAGAAATAAATGCTTTATTTCTCCTTGGTGATGATCAATTTGCTGAGCCCTCTAAAATAATAGGCAATCATTTGTTCATGATTTTAAAGTTCATTCATATACTTCATTTACTAATAGAAAAAGGAAAGGTCTTTCATTCATCATTCCTTTCCCAAAAGTTTTTTAGCCTCTTCTAAAAATCTGGTTCCTCAAACCTTTTACCGTAGTGGAGACTTAAGACCTTCCTTGAAAATATTTGGGATGCATTCAGCTTAACTGAAACAACAAAAGTACATTATTTGGCAAGCATACATGGCTTAATTTTACTCTATTGTATCTCATATTTTCATATAACTCACTAGCGTTATTACTACCAGCTTGCAATTATCCCCAGTAATGAAGGATACAGAATACATGGAAATGGAAATTCCCATATAAATCCCAAGCCTTATTTTATCCAGCACATTCAATCTTCTTCTAATCTAACCTTTTACCATGTATGATATTTTACTAGGCTTTTACTAGAAAGCCTGACAAGTAGCAAAACTGGCTTATTGAAGTTTCCCCTCATCTCACTTCTGGCAGACCATTGGCTAAGGGTAAGTAGTGTTCAGGGTGCAAGATACAGTTTACAGTTAGGAGTGATGTCAAAATGAACTGAGGTATGCAACTTTAAGCATTTAAGTCAACATGCCAGGAATCCCAAGAGCAGTAAGACCAAAAACAATGCATAGAGCAAGGGAAGAACAGGAAACTGCTCTAATTCTGGCTTGAAGCAGCCAACAGGAAGTGGTTAAGTGGTTTTGTTTTTGTTTTTGTTTTTGTTTTTGTTTTCAGACCCGGATAACCAACAACACTGAAGGGTTTTAATCTCAGGTCCTGAGCATAAAGGATAGAGTCTTTTTATCGTTGAAGAAAAGAGTAAAAAACACAGGGATATATTGGAAAAACTCACATAGGTTCACAAAATCTATAGTCAAAGATTAGCCCTGTAAGAGCTGCCTAAATTCCGTATTAGAAAAATAGACAAGCAAACAACGAACAAAAAATAGGAGAGCGGCATACAGGAAATTTCAGAAAATGCCTTTAAACAGGTAGAAGTTGGATGTTTCATCTGCCCTAGCCCTTGCTAATTTCAGACAATACTCTCTCTAAATGCCAGAAGGAGTGAGAGGGAGGAAAGTCAGAATGCTCTGGGGTTGTACTCTTAGAATTCCAAACTCTCCTTGTCCAAGTCACAGGTGGATCCCCATGTGGGAATATGAGAACATTTCTGGGGACCTGAGCTCCTGGGACTATGTCTTCTGTGGCTAATTCCAGAGACAGTGCCATATCAAGAATAATTATTGTTACAACACACATCACATTCTAAAAGTAAAGGAAGTCTTTACAATTTTTTAACAATATAAATATATTTTTTCACAGTTCTGGAGGCCAGAAGTCTGAAGTTAAGCTGTTGGCATAGTCAGTTCCTTCTGGAGACTTAAAGGCAAGAATCCGTTTAGTGCCTCTCCTAAGTTACAATAGCTGTTGGCAATCCGTGCTATTCCTTGGTTTACAGACACATCACTCCCATCTCTGCCTCTGCCATCGCATGACTTTCCCTGTGTCTGCCTGTGACTTTTTCTTTTCCGTGTTTTATTTTACTTTTTTTTTTTTTTTTTTTTTAAGAGGGACAGGTTTCAATATGTTGCCCAAGTTGGCTTCAAACTCCCAGGCTCAAGTTATTCTCCTACCTCAGCCTCCTGAGAAGTAGGGACTACAGGTATTTGCCACCATGCCTGCCTCCATTTCTGTCTTCTATAAAGTCACAATTATACCTTTTATTAGGCCCACCCTAATCAGATGGTCTCAACTTAAGTTTCTTACCTTAATTACATCTGCAAAGACCCTTTCTAAATAAAGTCACATTTATAGTACCAAGGGTCAATATTTGGGCAGCTCTGTTTGAGGATTACAATTAAATCCACTAAAGTTGGTCAACTTATAATTTTTAGAACATATTTTTAAAACATAAAACTTTATACTAAATGAAAAATGTGTCAGGTAATAAGGTACTGGTGGTAATAAAACCAGGAGGTCTAACGTGAACAAACTATGGTGAATGAGCAATAAATTACATTTGATCCAAGGCAAAAGATAAATATATTAATTGTAGATCCCTTGAGATAATTTGGTAGTTTCTAAAACATTTATTTTTCCTCCAGTTAGGGCATGAATTAACATTGATGCCAATAAATAGGAAGACTGACTAAAATCTATGTTGAGTACGCAAAGAAAAGTAAATACCTATAAATACTTATATAACTAAAAAGACAAGAATAAAAATTAATAAACAAACTGGTTGCCGAGGAAAATATTAGTAGCCTATAGATTGGTTAGTCTTTTAGAATTATCACTGGGTATCTCAACCAAAAAAGATGGATGACAATGTCAAAGGGGCTGCTTCAAGAGAAAGGAAGAAATAAGAGTCAGATAAAATACAAAGAACAATTTTGATGATCATGGTGAAGTTTTAAAACATGCCCAGAGAAAAATAAAATTCTAAGCATTTAAAACATAAGCAAATATCCTGTATTCAGTAGCATTTCAAGGATCACAGAAAAAAAATTTCATATCGCAATGCTGTTATTTATTTTGAGGCAGTTTAAAGATATTCACATTGTGACAAATATTACCCTTGCTCTGACGAGGTAAAAAAATAAGCACAGACTGTGCTCAGAATATTAGAAGGCCTATGAGCAGTTTTGAATATAGATATATTTGGATCAATTCATTAACTTTGAAAAGTAATACCCAACCAAAGGAATTGGATAGCTTCCAACAGTTGCAATGAGAAACAGGACAACTAAAATGCAGTATATTTTACAAAATTCACCATGAACTTTTCATGTTTTTTTTTAACTAGATGGGGTATTTTTAACTTCCTTCAGATACATTTTTAAATCAGCAATTGTTCACTGTAATGAGTATTTCTCTATCAAGGGGGAAATTTTTCTTTTTTACCAGATAAATATTCTCCCAGAAATATTTAATAAGTTCATTTATATGGTATATGTCCATTTAACTTAGATATTATGAGTCGTGTTCCAGGTTAAAATACTAGTGAATATTTTCATTAAAATCACTTGATTAAAAATAAAAACATATATAACAACAAAAAAGTAAACCCATAGAGTTATCACTTCCTTTTCAACATATATTTTACAAAAAAAAGAACAGGTAAATATATTTTCACAAATTTCTATAGCAGTAGAAATACACAAAGAGATAATCAAGTAAACATAATTTTAATATAATCTTGTAGACTAGACATTATACAAGTTATAGGAAAATTTAACTATTAAAAATGACAAATAAAATTAAAATTTTATTGAAATATGCATTGCAACAAATGAGATATTTGGTTTCAAAAATTTATAAAAGCATATTTTCAAGTTTTTTAAATGCCAATTATCCTTCAGTTTGTAATTCATAAATAATCTACACTTAATATGTACTTAAACATGTAAGTAGCCTCTTCTTTTACTATTAGGAAAAAAAGAAAAACAGTTTAAACCAGTAAACTTTAACTTAGTTTTCTTTGAATTTGGGGACTATAACTGCTTTTAAGGATCTTATTAATGTTATGAATATTCTACCCATGTTCTAGTTCTCCACAAACATTCAAATATACACAGCCAACCAATTTTCCTATATAATTTCAGGGAGTCCCCAGTTGTTATGAATGCTAAAGTCTAGCATGAGAATCTCTTGCCTTGTAATTTTACATGCTAAGGAATACTCTAAGTACCAGGGAGAAAATAGAGAATTGACAGGTGCTGATATGGTTTGGCTATAACCCCACCCAAATCTCATCTTGAATTGTAGCTCCCATAATTCCCATGTGTCATGGGAGGGACCCAGTGAGAGGTCACTGAATCATGGGGGCATGTCTTTTCTGTGCTATTCTTGTGATAGTGAGTAAGTCTCATGAGATCTGATAGTTTCATGAATGACAGCTCCCCTGAACAAGCTCTCTCTTGACTGCCACCATGTAAGACATGCCTTTGCTGCTGCTTTGCCTTCCACCATGATTGTGAGGACTGCCCAGCCACATGGAACTGTGAGTCCATTCAATCTCTTTTTCTTGGTATAACACCCAGTCTTAGGTATGGCTTTATTAGCAACATAAGAACAGACTAACACAGGTGCGATGGCAGGTTTTTCTGGTTAATTCTCTCCTTTCCCTTCAGTGCTTAGACTATTCTCTAGCACATAATAAATAATTTTGGGGTGAATGAGTTGTTTTATCAATTCTGGGTATATTCAAGGCTGTGGAAGCAGCTCTATAAAGAGGGAATTAACACAGGATTTAGATCCAGAAGACATGATTTTAAATTTCTCCTTCCTAATCTTCACTATGACCTCAAACAAATTCTCTAAATTCTCTGAGCCTCAATTTTCTTATCTGTAAAATGGGAATAATAAAATCTGTAGCTAGTAAGATAATAAGATTTAAATTTAATAAGAATTTAATAAGAATTAAATTGAAGCAATATTTGCCACCAACAATTTGACCAGTGAAAGACAGCAGTGATTTGTTTGGTTAGGTACAGTGTTTTTTTAAAAAAATAACTTGCAGATATTTACAGAAGTCATATAATATTCTCTTACCCCAGACTCCACTTTTCTTCATTTTCTTCTATGTCCCTACCTTCCTACTTTATATATGTGTTACCTACCTTGTCTATGAAAGCATTTGGGTTTGATTCCTGAAAAATATTCAGTACATACTAATTCTGCATAGTCAACATTGAGGTAAAAGTTCTTTGAAAGCCAATGCATACTTTGCAAAGGATTAAATTCTTCATATAGAGAGAAAGCCCTAAGCAATTCTCAGAAGTTAATTAATTCTGAGAAAAAGAAAACAGAGGACAGATGAAATAGCAGTTACCACACAATAGTTGATCTATAGATCAACAGAAACTAAGAATAACAAGAAATAATCTGCTGTAGCAGAATGGAGGCTACAAACTGTAGACAGGATTAACATAGTTGGACCTGAAACCAGTCATTGGTGGTCACAAAGAAAACAAACAAAAAAAAATACAAACAATAAAAAATAACGATAGGTATGGTGTCAGGGGAGGATGGATAAAAACCTCATGATGCTGTACAACTAATATAGGCACGTTAGGAGCTGTAATAATGTAAAGATTTTTCTTTTGTGGGTTTAAAATGAGTTTGAAAGAAGTTTCAATGTCTTTTATCCCCAAAATATGTGTAGGCATAAAATGTCTGGGTTTATTTTCTGGACAGGATTTATTGCTGTGTCCAACCAAGTGAAAATCTCCAGACACTGGGAAATGCTGCTGTGAATATTTTCTATTTTCAGGTTTTATTTTAGTGGGAGATTTTTTTTCTTCCATCTAGTACCCTAAGCTCCATTTTAGTCTCCTGGCAACCATTCTCTTCATTTCTCACAAAAGACAATGAAATTACTATACTTTTATAGCTTAGAAAAAAAAAAATCACTATATTGCTGATCTTTTTCCTGGAAACTTCAAACAGAAAAAATCTCAAAACTAATAGTGTCCACTTTGCACTTTAGATAGACCATAAAGGTCAATTTGTTACAAACTGAAACATTTATTCCTTTAGGATAAAAAGAAAAAAAAGAAGATGGAATTAGCTGTCACAGGTCTTTACCAGAAAAGCAATCGGGAATGTTCATAAATGTGATACGGCTATCAAATGACAGCCTTGGCTTTAAACAAAACAGGTTGTTACATCGCATTAGAGCAGCCACATTGACTAACCCTGTTGCTGATACACACAGGAAAGAAGCTCAGAGGCATCACAAATAGCTGCTTTAATCCAAATGTCAGACAAGCCACTAACGAGATGTGCTCTAGGGGATAGAATTGTCTGTGCTCAAAGTTTAAACAGGAAAGAGAGAAACAAATGACTTGTTTCCCTAAAGAACAAAAGGAAAACAGAGCAGGAAAAATTCAACTAGAGTAGAAATTTAGTACATTGTCATACGATCAGTATAAATCTTTGAAATAAATAGTATAGATAGATAATATATAAATAGCTCGAATTCACAGGAAGTATGTCTAAATTCTCACAGCAATGCTGCAGCATATTCATTTTTCAGATAAGTAAACTGAGGCTAAGAATTATTAAATAACATATCCAAAGTCCCACAGCTATTAAGTGGCAGAATTAAAGTTCAAATCTGAGTCAGTCTGATGCCATCTAATATCCAACCCCACTATTCATTTTCTCACCCCAGAATTCCTCTTTTCATAAATTACCTATAATATGTTAGCAAAAGTTTAAGTATCATCCATAACTGTGAATCTCAGACTCAAGCTGTATCTTCTGGAGTCCCAGGCCAATGGGAATTCTCAAAAGTAACCATGGGATAATTGATGATGAGAAGGAAACCACAGCCCCAAAAACCACAGCACTAGTTTGTGCCTCGGTTTTAAATTAAGAAGCCACTCTACACCCTCAGCGCTGACAAACTGCAAATCACTGCGACTGTACACTAGAAAATTACTAAAAGTTACACAGAAATGAGTTTCTCAGTAGGAAAAAAAATGAAACATTTGGAAACAGACCAAATGAGCAAAATTAATATTATATTTTGGTTCCCAGAATTATCATAGTGCTTTCGTGATTGGATATAATATAAAAATAATATAGACAAGCAATATGCACGGGTTGAATTATGTGAAATAAATAAAAGCTTTGCTCTGTCTAATCTGGAAGTTGTTTTTAGATCCAAATTTTGTTCCCACATGGGAAAGAAAATAGGATGGGAAGTACTGCAGCTACATTAACCTTTATGACAGAAAGCATATGTAGACATAAAGTATAAACAATCCCTTTCGTTGGAAGGATAGTATCTTTTTATGGTCACAACAATGGGGGGAACGGGGGAGGGATAGCATCAGGAGATATACCTAATGTATATCGAGTTAATGGGTGCAGCACACCAACATGGCACATGTACACATATGTAACAAACCTGCACGTTGTGCACATGTACCCTAGAACTTAAAGTATAATAAAAAATAAATTGAAAAGAAAAGATAAGGAAAATATCTCAGTCTCTAAGAACTGCAACCTTCCTTTTCCTCTAGGGAGAATGTAGAGTACTGACTGAAACAAAGAAAAATTCAGAAGCTCATTTATATTGCTTTAATTGTTTAGAAATCTTGTATAAATATTTTACCTGATCTAATCAGAGTTCATTATATTTTGTCTTTCAAGTATATATGAACAATATATATATTATAATTTTATTAGAGCAAAAAATCTTGCTACTAACTTACTCTAAGACAGTGTCTTAGGCTTCCATCTTTTCCTTTAAAGCATTTTAATTTATCAAGACTTTTTGATGACCCCGTCTCTACAGTCAAATAAAGGAGCTGAAAACAAGAACAGGAGCACTGTTCTCTTTATTTACTGCTTTTCTTTTTCTGTATTTCAGGCTTTCAAATCCATCTCAAAAACTGTTTATGACACAGATCTACATTGTCACTGTTGTATAAATCAAGAATTAGTATTTTTAAGTTTAAGAAACAAAGTATGAGTAACGATCTAAGTGACACCTTACCTTATCTATGACTGAGAGACTGATCAAAGATTAGCTAACTCATGTAAAATAACCTTTCCCCCAGTAGGTTCCAGAGAGAGCTGA
Organism: Piliocolobus tephrosceles; assembly: GCF_002776525.5. Classification (NCBI taxonomy): domain Eukaryota; kingdom Metazoa; phylum Chordata; class Mammalia; order Primates; family Cercopithecidae; genus Piliocolobus; species Piliocolobus tephrosceles. The sequence goes on along the minus strand of NC_045437.1, from coordinate 96,131,283 downwards.
CTGAACTCCTCTCCTGATAAAATGACCACTCCTACCCTAAGGCTTCTGCCTCCATCATCCGTCAGGTCATCAGTTCAACAATGAGACTGAACCTTCCCAGACTTCCTTAGCTCTGTTTAAAGCCATCAGGAAAAACCCAGATACTAATCTCTAATACTCATAGCCACTAATTTCATCACTAATAATACTAATCTCATCACTAATCTCCAGCACTCATAGCCACTAATTTCCTTAAATCCACCAGAACCAATCTCATTATGCCACTTATTCCTGTCTATATCAAGAACTCTTAGACTCTCAGATCACTCCTCACCTCTCATGCTTTAATTTCCACAAGGCTCTAACATGATCGTTCTTCCTCACCACCATCCCATACACAAATAGCCATTTTCAAAACTTGTCCATCATGCCTTGAATTATTAATAAAATCCATCATCAGCAAAAGTCTCTATCTTCAACATCTTCCCTTAGCATTCTGTTCATTTTCTTGCTACAGAGAGCAGAAACTTGGCTTTTTTGAGGACTCTGCGTCCCACCTAGCCCTCTAAAGCGGTAGCTGTTTTTTCCCCACGTGCTGGGCTTGGAGGTGGGTCATGTGTCCTCCTTGCTCCTCTCATCATTTGTCCGTCCTTATTCCCCCTTCCCTAAACCATCAACTTTAAATCCCTGTTACCAAACATCACCCCCTACCCTTCATTGTTTTGTGATCAATCAATTTCCAAGTCCTTCTGCCTCATTTCTCAAAGATGTCAGCTCCTGACTCATTAACATTCTTTCCAACAACACTCCCGTAATTCTTTGCGGTTGTAATATCCACATATATGAGCTTTCTAATCAGTGTCTTCTGTATTCTTCAATCTCCTCTCACTGAAGGATCCTGCTCTTCATCCTACCTCAGTCACTATCCCCATGGGTGGACCATAGACCTTTATCAATAGCTATGCCTGCTCCACAAGCTCGATGCCATGGCTCCCACTTTCTGACCACCACATATTCTTCTTGTTCTCTTTCTCTAGTTTTCCATCAATTGTTCTTTGATCCCATGCTCAATTTTTCTATCCTCCCACTGTCCATCAACCCATCCATGTTCTCTTTCTTCTAGCTACTCAGTTTAAGTTTCATAATAGATTTATAATCACTTCCTTGCATACAGTCTCAACTGCCTTGCATTTCTGCTGAGTCATCACAGTCACTTGCAACACTGCTACCTAGATTAAATCCAACTGTTTATTTTCTATGCCTGTCAGGGCTGGGGAAAAAAAAAACACACACACACACACAACTATACTAATCATTTTCACTTTAAAATGGTGACTACTTCTCTCAAGTGTACTTTTAAAATATTCCAGTGTGCAGAAAAAAAATTTAACATAGCAGGCCTGAGATTGCTATCCTTAGAAAGGGCTGTTTGCAAAACTGGCCCTTGACTGGCATCTGCAAACTTGGATTTTAGGAGGGTGCCAACCATTCCCTGAAAAACATGGCTCACTTGGCCTACACTGTTTGTGCAAATGGTTTAGGCCAAACACCTGCTTTCCTTCTGGAAGTCTGAAATTTTAATATGTGCTAAGCAGAGAAGGCCTGCATGACCAACCCCCAATAAAAACTCCGGGCAATGAGTTTCTAATGAACTTTCTTGGTAAACAGAATTTCATGCGTTTTCACAGCTAGTTGCTGAAGAAATTAAGCAGGCCCTATGTAACTCCACTGGGAAAGTACTCTTGGAAGTTTTTATCTGATTTCCTATAGACTTTGCTGAATTTACTTTGTATCCTTTCACCATAATAAATCATAGTGATAAGTAGAATAATAGGCTGAGTCCTGTAAATCTTCCTAACGAATCATAGAAACTAGGGGAATTCTTGAGGACCCCTGGAACACCTGGCCATTATGGCATATTTTCCTAGTTCATTTACTCTTCTAGATAATTATGGTATATTTTCTACTCATTTCTCAAGCACTCAATACATGTTTTGTTTTGTTTTGTTTTTGAGATGGAGTCTTGCTTGTTGCCCAGGCTAGAGTGCAGTAGTGTGACCTCAGTTCACTGCAACCGTCACCTCCTGGGTTCAAGCAATTCTCCTGCCTCAGCCTTCTGAGTAGCCGGGATTACAGGCTCCCACCACCACACCCAGCTAATTTTTGTATTTTTCGTAGAGATGGGGTTTTGCCATGTTGGCCAGGCTGGTCTGGAATTCCTGGCCCTAAGCAATCTATTCACCTCAGCCTCCCACCTGGCAAACACCTTTTTTTCGCACTCTAATGATCGTCCCTCTCTTTTTTGCACTGATTTCCCACTCTCTATTGAATCTTTCCCATCAACATGCAAACAAGCTGTTATTTCTTTAATCTTTAAAATATTCTCTTGGCTCCACTTCTCCAACTAGCTTCCCTTCCAATTTTTTTATTCCTCTTTCCAGCTAAACACCTTTAAAAAGTTGTCTGCATTTGTTGTTTTTCAATTCCCCCCTCCTTGTAATTTGCATTTAACCTCCACCACTAAACATAAACTTCTCTTCTATATTATGAACTATTTATTTGTGTCCCCCCCCCAAAATTTATATATTAAAATCCTCACCCTCAATGTGATGGTATTAAGAGGCAGGAACTTGAGGAAATAATTAGGTCATTGGCATGGACCCCTCATTAATGGGATTAGTGCCCTCATAAAAGGGACTCCAGAGAGCTCTCTCCGCCGCTTTCTGCGAAGCAAGGATACAATAAGAAGTCTGAAGTCTCCAACCCAGAAAAGGGCCCTCACCATAACCCGATCATGCTGGCACCCCAACTTGAAACTTCAGTCTCCAGAACTGTGAGAAATAAATTTCTATTGCTTGTAAGTCATTCAATCTGTGGTACTTAGTTGTAGCAGCCCAAACTGTGTAAAATACAAATACACTTTTTCACTTAACTTCTAGAGTAAAATAATCTCTTAGTTTTCCTCCTACTTCAACAATTGCTTCTACTCAGTCTTCTTAGATGATTTCTTCTATTTTTTAGAACTTTATTTTTTTTTTTATACTTTAAGTTCTAGGGTACATGTGCATAATGTGCAGGTTTGTTACATATGTATACTTGTGCCATGTTGGTGTGCTGCACCCATCAACTCGTCAGCACCCATCA